>NW_027186492.1:2458883-2516383 GCF_028583685.1 Petaurus breviceps papuanus | reverse complement strand
GTACCTATCTGAAGGACAAAGAGAGTCGTGAAGGAAACTAGTTAAAGGAAACCCTCATTGGCAAACATCTGTTTCAAGTGTACAGCACAGTCTTCTCAAAAAAATTCTTTGTTTGTGGACACATTCCCAGATGTCTTAGACTGTTTCAGGAGCAGATAAGGGGTATAAGAGATTTCAGCACCAGCTAGGCAGCCCTCTAGTGATGAACCTCTCTGAACATAGGTTTGTCCTCAGAAGATAGACATTGCTAGACTTTAATTGGTAGGGCATGTATTCTACTGGAATAGCCTTCAAGAAATTAAGGTCATCTCTATACCAGGATTTGGCAATGGTAGAATACTTGAGGGGTGATTTGCATTTTTAATGGCATCTTTGAACAATTCTTTCTTTTTTCTTCCTTGCCATTTCTCCATACTCACACCTTCTTAGGTCTCCCCATGTACTCTGGGACATTGGACCCGTTAAATTTTCTGTGATGTGGAATCTGGCCAAACCTAATGATTGTTGTAGAAAAGATGTGGGATGGGGCTGATCTGAGATATTGCAGTAAGAGAATCAAAGGAAACCAGGCTCTTCAACCAATAAATCAACAAGGATTTATTAACATAACCCATTAAACAACAATAGCAGCAGCAATAAATAGATACACCAAAGAGAAGAGAAATGGATAGAAAACCACTCAAGAAAATGAAAAGGGACCAAAATAAAAGTGTGTGAAACAATGAGACACAACTAAAAAGTACTATAGAGTAAATGAATCAGCTAAAGCAAGAACAAACAAAGATGAAAGGAGAAACCACACAGAGAAGTTCTACTGAGAGATACCTTTAGATGGAAAAATAACATAATAAAAGAAATCAATCCAGGATTGATAATGCTAGTGTAATAGATAATCAGGGGTCCCCTGATCTGCTCTGGCTAGAGCATACCCCATTCTATAGCTAGATGTCACAGTTGAAGGGGCACTGTTCCTGGAGTCAAGAAGACCTGAGTTTAAATCCAACCCCAAGACACTTCCTGGCTGTGTGACCCTGGGCAAGTCACTTAACTTCTGTCTGTTTCAGTTCCCTTCACTATAAAATAATAGCACCTATCTCACAGGGTTCAGTCAAATGAGATAATCTTCATAAGTGCTCAATATAGTGCCTGGAACATTGGAGGTTCTTAATAAATTCTTGTTTTCTTGACCTTCCTTTCTGCCATTAAAATGTGTGTGTATAGAACTGAGTTGAGCTCCTCTAGCCATTTTCAGGGACATAGTCTTAGCCCTGAAGGACTTTGGGATGACCCAGAAATACTTTGGTCCCCCTCAGTGGGTTAGGAGGAGGAAGCTTCTTCAAAGAGTATTGGCCATTGAGTCAAGAAGTGTCCTCTGAGTAGATTTTAAAGGATAGGCATTTTCTACTTTTCTTTCTCTCTCTTAAATATGTGACATGGGAACATTTCTCCAGGATTTTCCATGAGGGATATCCTCTCTCCCATCCCCAGCAAATATCGTAGTAAGTAAGTAAGCATAGGCCCAGACAAGGCTGAGCCTAGACCTCAGGCTGCTGCATGCTTCTTTTACTTTGTGTTTCTTTCCCTGAGCATAGGTGATTGAGTAGCAATCATAGAATAGACATTTTTGGCATTAGAGGCATCATGAGTTTGAGACATCCTGGGTTTCTTAGTTGGAACTAACTGGTAACAGCAGCTTTCTGTAACTATATGCTCTTCAAAAAAGATAACCAGAAACAGCAGGAAGAGCCCAAACCCTGACCAGGATTGCTAACAGACATGAATCATAGGGAAATATTCAAGCAGGACAGAACTGAGGTGAAGCTAGTGCTTTGTGTTTTAAGATTTTTAAGTATCAACCTCCCAGAAGAATGTAAGAGTGGTTATAAGAAGCCCTATCATGTTTTAAGTCTTTGTTCATGATATTTATGAGGATTTTTGTGTGTTTTAAGCATTTCTTTTGTGTGGAAGAAATAAATAGCAGTCCTATAGCTTATCTACGTCATACAGTAAGTATCTTTCTATTTCCTTTGGAGGCACCTCAGTATGAGCCAAGCCTGAACTTTCTTTAAGTGATTTTCCTTGGGCCTTCTTAGATGGGATGAGGGTACAGAGAGCCAGAGAGGACAAGAAAAGGATCTATCTCTTTAAAGTCTAGGTTCTTCCAGGACTGAACTCAATCTGAGATTTAGTCCAGAGATGAGGACATCTTCTCCTCATAGATCTCAGCTCTAGGTTTAGGCTAATTGATTGTGCTTGGGAGTCTGACTTACAACAAACCTGAAAAGCACTGATTTCCACCCCACCCCCCACCAGACCTGGGCATATTTTCAAAAATGAACCTCCCTGTGTGGAAGAACTTGCAGCAGTAGATGGCACTCCGGGAAGTGGTAGCAGCAGATGACTAGAAGATAAATTGTACCATTAGATGGCAGCAGCTAAATGGAGTAGTCCCTGGAGGTTTTTAAGGCAGAGTGGGAAAATAGGTGATGCACAGCCAAGAGGTGTGGCCATGAGAAGTATTCCATCACTACCTTAAGAGTGTGAGTTGTTTGGGGAAGTGTTTCCTCTCCTACCAGTAATCTGGAAAAAAAAGAACTCTAAATATCTACTGCAGAGAGTGATTCTACTATGTGATTCATTTAGTTATTTTCTTTACTATTCTGTCCTAATTAAATGCTTTGCTATTTGATAGTTTGTTCCTACTTGGTCTGCTGGTAGAGACTGAAATAGATAGGAAATTGAGCTGTATTTGTAAAACTACAATTATCCCAAGCATCCCACACTGAACCTGAGATAAGAAGAAGTTCAAGAATTGTGTGTGGCCAGTGCTATAGTATTAGAAGAGATAAAGAAGGACGTTAACTGTGATGAAATGTTCTGCACAAAATGAGAGGATTTCATCCTTAAATGTGTATGTGTGTGCACATATATATATCAAATAATTTGGGAACAGAATCAATAACAGAAAACTTCACAGTCTCACAAAAAGAAATAGATTTGAAAAACAAAAATAATTGAAGATTTTCACAGCCTGTTATTAGTATATGATAAATACAATGAAAATATTGGTAAGAGAGTAATCAAAGAACTTAAGGGAATATTAAGCCAACTCAAACTAATTAATAAACTATATGGAAAGAACTCAATTTGACAAGCAAACAATATATCTTCCCCCCCCCCCCCCCTCAATACTCATGGAAATATATCTACAGCAAGGTTATGACTAGGGCATTTTCCTCTGGCCTCTTCTGTTGGGGAAAGTGTTTTAGCCCCTTGCTAAAGAATATAAATAGCTTGGAGCTCTCAGTTGGTTGGTTTATCTATGTCAAAGACAACTGATGGCCAAGACAGGACAAGCTGACCGTTCAATGGATTGTAAGAGGAACTGAGGAGAAACAGCTTCCTCTTTCTCTTCCTCTCTTTTGAGCATAATGCTTGGGACTCTTCCTGCTCTGCCTTGGACTTTCAGCCTGGGGGGTTGGGAGATGGAAGAAGGGAATTTTTCTTCTTCTACCCCCTTCATAAACCCCGAAGCCATGTAAATTTAAAGGTTATGACAGCAAGAATATATGCTTGCCTAGGTGAACCTGAGACTGGACTTTTTCCCAGGCCAAGGTCCTGAATATTGATCTCAAGAGAGGGATGTTTCTGGGCTTGGTGGCTACTTCGTGAACTTCAATCAGGAGCTCCTGAGTCTCTGTCAGCTGCCCAGTGGGAGGTGCTTCCTGCTACTGTTGGAGGATAACACTACCAGCATCAGGAAGATACCACAGCCACAAGGACCAAGAAAGGCCAAGCCACTCTCTGGCTTGTCAGGAGATCCAGATTTAGGAGTCGTGCACATTGTGCAAATCAACGGGAAAGTGAATTATTTGCCCCACAGTTCACAAAATGTCTTTACTCTTTGGGGAAAGTATATTGAGAGATGGGTTATTATTTCACTTTTCAGATACTTGTTAATGGGCACTTATGAGTCTCCTAAGTATTTCTCTTGTAGCTTACCAGGTGAATTTTTTGGTAGATGATGCTGGCCCAAGGATACAGCCCTCTCACAAAGGGCTCTGGTTCAGGGCTCAGATGAACCAGGTGCCTTACCCCAAAGAGAAGGGTTTAGGTTTTTCTTGTATTCTCTGACTCAATGTCTCCCCAGTGCTCCAAGAAAAATATCTTACACGAGGTTCAGACAAGGCTAGGATCTCATCTAAAGGAAAAGTACAAAGAAGATGTTGGGAATAGGATAGCTATTGACACTGAGTACTGCAAAAACGAAATCACCTGCCAGATCAAATAAAGCAGCATACGTAAAGTACTTTGTAAATCTTAAAGTTATATCAATGCTGCTGTCATCACCACCACCACCACCACCATCATCACCATCACCACCATCACCATCATCATCATCACCACCACCACCACCACCCTCATCATCGTCATCATCAGAAGCAGACAAAGCAGTGCTTAGAGGCAAATTCACAGCCTGAATATCTATTGCAGTTAAAGGGAGGGAGAAGGAATTAACAAATTGAGTGTATATCCTAAAAATTTAGCAAATAAGCTGAAAAACCAAAAGGAAACAGAATAAAAATAACAAAGGTCAATACCCTTGAAAAAGTAAACAACTGAAATGACAAACTCAAGAGTTGCTTGAAAAGAAGACCAGTAAAATCATTAATTAGGAAGCTTAATTTTAAAAAGATATCAGATGGGGGTGGCCAGGTAGCACGGCGAGTAAGAGCACTGGCTCCAGTGTTGAGAAGACCTGGAGATCGAATCCCGGGCTCAGACACTTAGCACCCACCCAGAAACACCTGGCCGTGTAACCTTGAGCAAGTTACTTAACCCCAATTGCTTTAAAAAAAAAAAAAGATATCAGATGGAGACCACCAAATTAAAAATGAAATCGATTACAAGGGAAAAAGAACTCAAGAAAATTATTCAATTACTCTGTTTGCCTATATGCTATCAAATTTGAGAATCAAAAATAAATGGATGATAATTTGCAAAAGTATAAAATAAATAGAGAATGAACAACTTTAGGAAGAGGGTCTTAGAGAGGGAAATTAAATAGGCTATTTAAAAAACTACCCTGCAAAAAGACACTGAGTCCAGAGGAATTCTCAGGTAAATATTTTTTTCTTTTTAAAATAGGAAAATCTTTTATTTGGAAACCTCTTTACAAAATGACTATTTTAGTTAATCCCTCTTTCTTCCTCTTTTCCACTCCCCCCCCTCCCATCTACCTTTCTCCAAAAATGTCCCCGAGAGGCAGGCTCTCTAGGACCGATTCTATCCTACAGAAAAATCAGTCTTCGGCACCTAGGCCAAGGCAGTAGAGCAGTTGTGTCCTAGGGAAGGTGAAAGGTCAAAGCATTTGCCTCTACATCAATTTACTATCCACTCCTCTGTCTCTAAAACCAGGCAAACACTTCACCCTCTCTCCACCCTACCTCCATCCTTTGCATTGGAAATCAGCTGCCTGACAAGGGTAAAGCCCACATGGTGGGGGTGGGGAGGGGGAGGAAGTTATTTGGCACTTTAAAGTCTAGGGGGGATGGAAGTGGAGCTGACAGCTTAAAACTTGGCCTCAAGAGATCTTCTGGGGGCAGCTAAGTGACACAGTGAGTAGAGCACCATCCCGGAGTCAGGACAACCTGAGTTTAAATCCGGCCTCAGACACTTAACACTTGCTAGTCGTGTGACCTTGGGCAAGTCACTTAACCCCAATTGCCCAGCCTTCCCTGCTCCAAAAAGAAAAAAAGAAAGAAAAGAAAAGAAAAAAAGAAACTTTCTGGCACTGTGCCTTTGGACAAAGGGAACCTTGAGGCACAGAGGATAGGGCCCAGAAGAAGGAAAAGGCCTCTCTAAGAGAGAGTATAGGACACCCATGCCAACATTCTCCCTGGAACAGTCCTGCCTTGCCCCTGGACTTTCCATGTTTTGTCTGTCAAAGCTTAGTGCCTGTCTGTCTTTGTTCTTAGTCATCTGTTCTCATGTCCCTTGGTCCTATCTAGTAGTTTTCTCCAACACACACACATGCACATACACACATACATGCACTAACACACAGACACAGACACACATGCTTTATACTATATATGTATCCAAGTATATTATGTATATATACATATCATAAAGCTATGTATATAGAGAATAATAATACATAGAATTTGTGTATATATACATACCATATGTATTATATGAAAATGTGTGTTTATATATAACACATATATACTATGTATAGATACATGTCATATATACTATTATATTTACACGATGTATATAAAGTATATACATGATGCATAAAGTGTGTCTATATAACTCATGTGTGTATATAGTGTATATGTACTATGTATCTATAGTACATAAAATTTTGTGGTATATATACACACACACCACCTATACATTATATGTATATACGATGCAGATGAAGTATATTATTATGTATGGATAAAGTATATATACTTGTATGTATACATACATGTGTACACATGTATACTATGCATGTGTACCATGCACATAAAATGTATGCATGATACGTGAAGTATATGTGTAATTTGTGTATATACATACTATATACATGCACAATATATCTATATACTATGTATAAGAAATAGATTATATGTATAAAGCCTATATAATTTCTATATTATACATATTGCATACATACTACGTGTGTATATACTATATCTACACATTATATATGTATATAGCAATATGAAATAGAGATTTATGGTTCACATAGAATCCTCTTTTTGTGTTCTGCTGGGCATATGGAAATGTTCTTTTTATGATTTCTAAGTTCAGATTAAAATTTTTTTAAGGAGAAAAAAAGGCAGTGTCCAGAATAAAACTAGAGAGAAGTAGGATGACCTTGAGATCATCTGCTTAGAAGCAGCAGGCTCCTGGGGCATGAGCTCTGGAAAAAATGACCTAGGAGGTACCTGCTGGCATAGTGGACAGCATGAATTGTTCTTAGATGACCTTGTTAGTACAGCCCTGAGTCTGCTGCCTAATGGCATCAAGAAGGAAAGAAGATTCCACAAATAGTCATGACCCCAATCCATGAACTGACTCTGCAGAAGCCACAGGGTCGGATCTGGGCAGAAGCATTGCCAGGCAGAGCTCCATGGTCCAGGCTTACTCCTGCTCCTTCAGCTTCCCAGATACTGAGGTCAGGAAGAGTGAGAAGTCCAGGCCACCAGCCCCTACAGCTGAGCGACCAGGACCAGGAGGCCACACCTGCCACAGGCCCATCATACCAGTGGAGAGATGTACTTGCTGCTGTGTCCAGGTGTACCTGAGTTTTCTCCACTAGAATTTTTTAGATTCCTTGAGAACAGGGGCTGTTTTTACCTTTTTTTTTTTTTTCCTTTTCTAGGGCAATTGGAGTTAAGTAACTTGCCCAATGTTACACGGCTAGTTTTTTTGTGTGGGTGTTAAGTGTCTGAGGCTGGAACTGAACTCAGGTCCTCCTGACTCCAGGGCCAGCGCTTTACTCACTGAGCCACCTTGTTTTTACCTTTCTTTATCTCTCTGGTATTTGTCACAGAGCCTGGTACATACTAGGCACTTAATAAATGCAGGTTGACTTAATTTCCTCAAAAAGGGGCCTTAACTGCTCATTGTATGTCAG
Source organism: Petaurus breviceps papuanus (assembly GCF_028583685.1). NCBI lineage: Eukaryota > Metazoa > Chordata > Mammalia > Diprotodontia > Petauridae > Petaurus > Petaurus breviceps. Next base: position 2,508,750 of record NW_027186492.1, on the reverse strand, counting down.
CACGAGCTCTTCTATCACTGGGACCAGAAAAAAGCCAGTGGCCAGAAACGAATTCCTTCAGGAAAACTGAAGCATGATTCCTAGGGCAGTCAAGGCCTCATCAGTGGCAGCCAGCTAATCCAGAAGTCCAAGAGTCTGATGGCCAGAAAAGCACCCCTGAACACCCTGAACAGCTCACAAGATTCAGATTTCCTTCTGAGAGGATGAAGCCTCAAAGCTGGCCCTAGGATATCCAACCATGCAGATGGGCACCAGTCTGCAATGTAGGGTCAACACCAATAACAGCATCAGGTAATGCCAGTCCAGGGGTGTGGGGTAAATATTTATCAACAGGCTAAAAACACCATGGGTCTTTTAAGTTTAATCTGCAGTGTTAACATTTCCTTTATTACTTTTTTTTCCCAAGGCAATTATGATTAAGTGACTTACCCAGGGTCACACAGCTAGTAAGCATTTGAAGCCAGATTTGAACTTAGATTCTTCTGACTCCAGGGTCAGTGTTCTATTTGTTGGGCCATCTAGCTGCTCTGCTGAATTACTTAAATCTAAACAGTCAACAAAACAATAAATCAAACCCTGCTGTATAAGATTTGCTGGTTTCCAAAGTGTAAACACTCTCACTGAAAATTTAATAATCCTTCCCTAGAACCTGTTAGATGTGGCTTTGGTCCCACAGCCACAACAGGTACAGCTGCTGGGCTCTTCCCAGGACACAGGAACGATGGCAGTTTGAAGAGCAGGGGGTGCCTAAGGTCCCTGTCCATTCCTGTGAGGTTCTCTGACCTCACTGGGGCCTCATTCACAAGTGAATTCTAAGAACAAATAATCCCCATGTTATCTAGAATGTTTCTAAACATAGAAAAAGATAGTAAGCCACCAACTCTTTCTACAAAGCAAATACCACATTGACTCCTAAACCGAACAAAGACAAAAATGAGAAAGAAAACTATAAACTAATATAATTAATGCATATAGCACACAATTTTCAAATAAAGTACTTTGAAATACAATATAGTAGTAATAACAAAAATCTACAATAACTGGGGTGGCCAGGTAGCACAGCGAGTAAGAGCACCGGCTCCAGTGTCGGGATGACCCGGAGATCGAATCCCGGGCTCAGACACTTAGCACCCACCCAGAAATACCTGGCCGTGTAACCTTGAGCAAGTTACTTAACCCCAATTGCTTAGTGGCAGCCAGGTGGCTCAGCGAGTAAGAGCACCAGCTCCAGTGTTGGGATGACCTAGAGATCGAATCCCGGGCTCAGATACTCAGCACCACACCCAGAAATAACTGGCTGTGTAACCTTGAGCAAGTTACTTAACCCTGATTGCTTAAAAAAAAAATCTACCATGACCAAGTAGAATTTATCAGTGGAGTACAAACACAGGTTAATATAAATCAAATAATCAATACAATAAAAATCTTCAAATGATAAAATAATGGACACTGCATGATCATAGTATGAGCTGTAATGAAATGTTTGATGAAATATTGTACTAATTTATTACAAAAATATAGAAATAGAAGGATCTTTCCATAATTTGATTAAAAGGACATACAGCAGGACAGCTAGGTGGAGCAGTGAATAGCGCACCAGCCTTGGAGTCAGGAGGATCTAAGTTCAAATTCAGCCTCAGACACTTACCACACACACAAAAATTAGCCATATGACCTTGGGCAAGTCACTTAACCCAATTACCCTAAAAAAAAAAAAAGGACATACAGCAAGTGAGGGTTGTTTGAGGCCATTTTGGGTACCCCCCCCCAACTTGAAATCACAGGTTTGGTTGGTTCCCCTGAGAATGAGTCCCCAGGTTCAATACACTCAATCAATCCACGTGTATTGAAAAATGGTTTACTGTGTGCCAGGCATTATGCTAGGTACTGGGGACACAGACAATGGTAAAACAATTCAAGGACCTTATTTTTTATTGGGGGAGACAACATGTTTGTATTTTCATATGTACATATATGTGAGGTGAACTTTCTACAGAAGATGTGTATATCCACATGGCATGATGTCCTAGACAGTCGTCTTCAGAAGAGGCATTAATGGATAACTCTGGAAGTTTAACCAGTACTCTTGAAGGGAGACTATATTTAATAGCCTTAAAGAGAGCAGGAAAAGGGCCAGAAAGACTCAGTTATCCAGTCAGTCAATAGCTATTTAATTGGTGCTTACTATGTGCCAGACACACTGCTAAGTGCTTTTGTTGTTGTTCAGTCATTTTTCAGTGGTGTCTGACTCTTCCCAAGCTCATTTACAGATGAGGAAACTGAGGTAAACAGGGTTAAGTGACTTGCTCAGGGTCACACAGCCAGTAAGTGTCTGAGGCTGGATTTGAACTCAGGTTTTCCTGACGATAGGTGAGGCCTCTATCCACTGTACTACATAGCTGTCCCACTGCTAAATGGGAGATGAGTCTTCTTGACTATAATCCCAGAACTCTATTAACTGTGCCCACCTGGCTACCCTTGATTAATTTCTGAGGTGTAAGTGCTCACACTGAAAATTTAACAATCAGCTCTAGGGAGCCACTTAGAACTTGCTCCAATACATAGCTGCTTTGAACCCTGGGATGCTGTGATTTTTAGAGTGGTACCATGGAATAGCGGAAAGATGTGACCTTCGGCAAGTTGCTTAACCTCGCTAGACCTCAGTTTCCACATCTGTAAAATGAAAGGCTTGGACTAGATTACCTCTGATAGCCCTTTCAGCTCTAGTTCTATGATTCTATGATCTTATGACCATTGACAGCTAGATGATGACACCGTCTATGGAGGGGTTGCTGTCTGCATTCATTCATTTACTCATTTAACCAATTAAATGTTTACTTTTTAAATTTTTTTTTTGTAAAAAAATTTTTTTTTGCCTTTTTTTTTTTTTGGAGGAGGAAGGCAAGGCAATTGGGGTTAAGTGACTTGCCCATGGTCACATGGTTAGTTTTTGTGTTAAATGTCTGAGGCTGGATTTCAACTCAGGTCCTTCTAACTCCAGGGCTGGTGCTTAATTCACTGTGCCACCTAGCCACACCTTTTATTATTTTTTTTAAACCATTAAATACTTAGTGTGTGCAGAACAAAGGCACACAAATAAAATCACAAATGCTTTTTAAATACTAAAATATCCAAAGGACTATCTGCTATCTTGTGAAGTACCCTGCCAGTGTGCAGTAATATATCTAGTCCAGTCCCTCATTTTATTTTTTTGTCAACTAACAAAAATTAATTTTCTTTCCCTTTCACCCCACCATTGAGAAAAGAAAAAAGAAAAACAAAACCCTTGTGACAAATATTCATAGTCAAGCAAAATTTTCGCATTAAGCCATGTTGTAAAATGTTTCATTCTGTACTGAGTTTATCACCTGTCTATCAAGAAGTGGACAGCATTCTTCATCATTAGGACTCTGGGCATAAGGTTGGTCATTGTGTTGATTAGCGTGTCTCATAAGTCTCAGAAGTTTGCTTATCTTTTCTTTGGCCTTATTGTATAAATTGTTTTCCTGGTTCTGCTGACTTCACTCTGCTTCAGTTCATACAAATCTTCCCAGGTTTCTCTGAAATCATCCCTTTCATCATTTCTTATAGCATAACGGTATTCCATTCCATTTATATACTATACTGAGAGAAATGATTATTAGTTACCAGCGATTTGGGGGAGATTCCTATTTCTCCCTTTTTCTTTTATTCTCATTTCAAGACCTCAGTCTCAGAAGGTTGAGCTACTCTTTTCCTCTATCCAGACCCCACCCAGGTGGGGAAGCCATTGTGTTCTGCTGGGTTCAATATATTCTTAGAATAGATTGCCCAAGGCTGAGATTAACTTATAAGTGAATAACATAATCAAAGTTCAGGTTCAGCCCCTCATTGTCATATTCATTCTTTCATTAATTGTTAATCAATCAGAATTGATTGCCACCCTTGGGAATACCCCCCTTCCAATGGGGATATAAGTCCTGAGCCCACTGCCCTGATGGTCTTTGGTCTAAGAGAGACTATTATGTCACAATACTTTGTTCAGTCATTCCCCAGTTGGTAGGCATTCTCTTAAGGTTCTAGTTCTTTGTTGCCACAAAAAGACTGATTTGTTTGAGGGTAAAGGCCTAGTAGTGGTATCACTGGGTCACTAGATTGCCAAATCCCTCATTTTGCCAATGAAGAAACTAGGGTCCAGAGAAGTTAATTGTCCTAGGTGGCACAAGAAATAGCAGAGCTAGGATTGAAATCATGTCCCCTGGCTCCACATCACATTCCACTATACCACATTGATGAAACTGAGCAGAAATTCCCTCTACAACTTATTTGCTTTTTACTCTTAAGGACAGGTGATTGACTGTGTGCCTGAGCAAACTCAGGTTCTGGATTAGCCGTCCTGTATTATTCTTTCTGAGAAGAAAGTGACAGAGAGAGATGGAAGGCAGTTGAATGTGGGTCAGCAAAGAAAGTAGCCCCTGGTTAATGGGTCTGGCTGGCATCTTACCAGGTGGCCTTAGCTTGGGAGGGGCATTTATGTCGCCCTGAGGCTGGGTTTTTAACTTTTACTAGTGCACAGAAAACAGCTAAATCGTTTAAAATGATCATGGGTCCTTCTCTTATTCCTTGTCTCCTATCCTCAGTCCCCCCCATCTGTCTTCCTATTTCTCCCTCCAATTCCCTCTCACCCTTCCCCACCAGGCCTCCTGGTTACATTCACAGAGACACCTGAGCCCTTCATTACATACTTTTTTGCCCTGGCTCTCTAGGAAACAGACAAAGCCCATGACAAAGCCAGTGCCTCTGGCCTCCCTGCCCCTCCCCCCTCCCCCTACACCCCTGTTTATTACTCAAAATAGGCTCTTGCATCTTTGCAGAGGCCTCAGGTCTCAGACCAGTACAGGGAAGCAAGCTCAAGGTGTGAGTCCATACCTAGGAGCTATAACATTCTCCCCTTTTCTCCACATTCAAGTCATCAAATTTCATCAAACTCAATAAACATTTAGCCATCTCCTTTGTGGCTAAAGGACTATCATTTTATACTCTGTTCCTCTATTTCCCTCCCTTCCTCCTGAGGAGAAGCCCTTCATAAAAAATGTGGGACATGTATAAGGTAAGGCTAGGAAGAATTCCCTTGTTTAAAGCCATAGCTCTAGAGACAAGTCCATGACAAGAATAAACATCAAGTAACATTTTTAAAAAATAATTTTTATTATGCTTTATTTTTATATAGCCTATATTTCCCCCTATATGTCTCCTTTTTAGGGAGTCACCTATGTAATAAAGATTTTTTTTAAGTCAAGAACAAAAAGAGGAAGAAGATGGAAAAAATAAGCTCAATGGATCCATATAAAGAAAAAATCAGAAAATATATGCAGTATTCCACACCAGTGAACTTCCCACCTCTGCAAAGGAATAGGAGTAGATATGTTCTCTTATCTCTTCTTTAGAGTTATGCTAAGTATTTGTAATCTTGCAAAATTAATTTTCTATTGTTTCATGTCAATTGTTCTAAGTGTGATTAGTAAATTAAACCACAGGGAGAATAAGTGATTTACCCATGAATACTCAGTAAGTGGAAAAGCTGGGATTTCCTTCCTTCCTTCCTTCCTTCCTTCCTTCCTTCCTTCCTTCCTTCCTTCCTTCCTTCCTTCCTCCCTTCCATCTTTCCTTCCTTCCTTCCTCCTTTCCACCATAAAATTTTATCTTTTTTCTATTTCATAAAAATCTCTCCCAGTCTTCCTCCCATTCCACTTACCAGAGATTCATCCCATATAATAAATAATATTTTTAAGAAAAAAATTGGTAAAACTTATCAATATATCAAGAAATTCTGAAAATATATGCAATGTTCTACACCCATGGATCTTCCACCTCTTTAAATGGGTATGGTGGGGTATCTTCTCATATCTCTTCTTTGTGACTATATAATTTTGCAAAATTCACTTGTAATTGTTTTCTAGTTGCTGTTCTTTTTATTTAAATTGTATTCACCCTGTATTATTGTTTTCTTGGCTTTTCTTCATTCTGCATCAATTCATTTGTCTTTCAATTCTTCATCATATTTGTTTTATTCTATTACATTCATATACCATAATTTACTTACCAATTCACAGTAGATGACCACTTTGTTACCACAAAAATGATAAGCAGCATTGTTTTTTCTTTTTGGAGGGCAGTTGGGGTTAAGTGACTTGCCCAAGGTCACATGGCTAGTTTTTGTGTTAGGTGTCTGAGGCCAAATTTGAACTCGGGTCCTCCTGACTTCAGGGCTGGTCCTCTATTCACTGTGCCACCTAGCCACCTCCTGGTAAGCAACATTTTAAAAAGAGCTACCAAAGCACCTCTAGGATTGTACAAAGAAACACACATACACACACAAACACACACAAACACACACACACATACACATGCACACAGAGAGAGTGAGCAAGAGAGAGGGGGGAGGAGAGAGTGAGACCTGAGAAACAGTTGTTGAGCCTCAAATGAAAGATGAATCAGAAGAAATTACTGGAGTCACTACAGAGACATGGAAGAAAACAGAATGACTCCTGACAGGAAGTCAGTGAGGTTCTGCTGATCTGTGGACAGCTACCACTGCATAAAACTTCAAAAGACCAGTGAAAAGACCCAACTGTCTCCAAGGCAGGGTAGGCTCTGGGTTAATAATAGTATTAGCTTTCATTTGCATAGTCTTTAAGGTTCACAAAGTGTTTTACATATAGTTTCTCATACATTAGAGTATCACAACAACCCTATGAGACAGGCAGCCCTGGGATTGATTTCACTGGTACAGGGAACAGGATGAAGAAACTCTCCACCCAGTGTAGATCACCACCTGCTCTGCAGTTTGCAGCCTGAGAGAGTTGTTGCTAGGGTCAAAATAGCCAGTAGGTATCAGAAGTGGGACATAAACTCGTGTCTACCTGACTCCAAAGTGGGCTGTCTATACCATGCATATGTTATCACCCTCATTTTACAGAAGAGAAAATAGGGGATAGAAAAGAAGTGGTTTTCCCTATGATACATTGGCTTTTAGGCCACAGAACAGAGAGTCCAGGCCTGGTCTTACAGTACAAAGTCTAGGGATCTTTGCTGTTTCCCAAATGAAATAGGTTTCTATGATGCACTTCATCTCTCCATTGTCTTTCTATAGTCACCTCCTTCCTTTCCAAACCAGGTGTTATATGTTCTCACATTTATTCCCTGCAGACCCATTTTATTTCTCAACATCACCCTCCCTCTACTTCCTTCCTTCTCTTAATATTCATGGCAGCAAGATGTCACAGTTGATAGATCACAGAAGCTAAAGCCAGGAAGACTAGAGTTAAAATCCTGTCTCACGGTCTTACTAGATGTGTGACACTGGGCAAGTCACTTAATCTTTGTTAGCCTCAGTTTCCTCATCTGTAAAATAAAGATAATAATAGCATCCAATTTCCAGGGTTGTATGATAAAAATAAGTAGAAATAAAGACCTTTGAAACCTTAATGTGTAATGTAATTGGTAGCTATTATCATTATTTCCCCATGAAAACTTATCTGTTCTGTGTGTCCCATTCCTTCCCTATTTTATCTAGGTCATCTGAGAAATGAATACAGTCTATTCTAATATGTTACTAATGGTGAAGAAATATTGCCTCTGCTCCCCATTTAGGTTGCGAATTTTTTTTGTGGTCCCTGTTGCCTAGTAGAAGAAAAGGCTATTAAACTGAAGAGGAAGTTTTGCAAATGCTGATTTCCCAACTGATTGACAGATACAGTGGTGTTCCAGAGAGCTGTGAGTAGGGGTGGGGAGCAAGGATGAAGGGGAAAAAAAGAAAGGCTAAAGAGGCAAGAGGGTGGATGATTTGATCCAAGTTACAAGGGGTCATAGGGGACAGGCAGAAAGAAGCACATTAGCTGACCTGAAGAAAGTCTAATTGACAAATGCCTAATGGGGACCAGGAGGGAGAGAAAACAGGGAGGGGAATTTCTTGAGGCAAACCCGGGAGATTTGCTCAAAAGGCAGTGTGAGGAATCCAGAAAAGGAGAGCCTCCAGCTCAGAGTTCAGGTATCTCCGAGGTGACCATGGAAGCTTGAGGTTAGATATTACCCCTAGTGCATAAGAAGGAAAGACAAACACCGGCCCTGGAGTCAGGAGGACCTGAGTTCAAATCTGGTCTCAGACACTTGACACATTTACTATCTGTGTGACCTTGGGCAAATCACTTGACCCTAATTGCCCTGTCTTCCCCCTTTAAAAAAACAAACAAACAAAAAACTCAACTCAAATGTTACTTTTCCCATAAAATATCTGATGAGCTACTGATTAGCACAGTGTCTGGCCCATAGTAGGTACTTAATAAATACTTGCTGATAGTAAGCCTTTCCTCAAACCTCACATAGCACTTTGTTGAGCTTATTATCATCATAATTTTAGTTAGCATTTATACAGAATTAAAGATTTGTAAAGTGCTTTACAAATATTACATTATTTGATCCTCATAACAATCCAAGGAGATATTATTATCCTCATTGTACAGATGAGGAAACTGAGGCAGAGGTTAAATGACTTGTCCAGGGTCACACAGCTAATAAGTATCTGAGCCTGGATTTGAACTCAGTTCATCCTGGCTTCAGGCCCAGTGCTTCATCCATTGTGCCACCTATCATGGAGTAACATGTTTTAGAGTTAGCTATGCTGGTGATTTTATTCCTTATTAGCTTCTTAAGGATAGGGACTACATCTTACCATAGCTCTTTGTCTCCTCCCACATCAAGTCAAGCATAGTATAGATAGGTGCTGAATAAATATTTGTTGTAATTATGCTAATTTGGGTCAGACCAAATAATCAAGATCTGGGAATGATAAGATCATAATTTTGGAATGAGAAGGGACCTTATACAGGTCATCTAGTCCTGTGCTTCTTAAACTTTTTCCACTGGTGACCTCTTTTTGCATCTTGGCAGCATTTGTTGGTGATGTGTGGCCTGAGGGCATGTGCAGTACAAAGTGCACATGTTTTGTGTTCAGATCCAAGGTTTCAATGAAGGTGTACAATGCAACACAGGCAAATACTGCCAGAAACACCTCAGATTCATTACATCTTTGATTTTGAATTAGGTTTTGGTCATTGCATATTTAGAAACCTTTTACTGTTGCCAAATTTTTCATGACCCCATGTGGAGTAGAGATCCACATTTTAAGAAGCACTGACCATCTTCATTTTATAGATGTGGAAATGGAGACCCAGAGAGGGAGCATAACTTTCTCAAGGTCACACAGGTAGTATGTGCCCGAGATAGGATTTGAACCCAGGTCCTCTGACTCAATATGTGGCCCATTGCAGATTATGTATTGTAGAACAGTGAATATAGTGCTGGATTTTAAGTCAGGATGATCTGAGTTCAAATCCTACCCCACATGCTTACCAGCTGAGTTACCTTGGACAAGTCAGTGAGGAACCTTAGTTTCCTCTTCAGTAAAATGAGTGAGTTGGATTCAGTGGCCTCTAAGGTCCCTTCTAGCTCTGAATTTATGACCTACCTATAGAAAAATAGTTTTTCATCATTTAACAGTATGCAGAGTGATAGTTGGGGCTTTGTCCCAGGGCAGAAAATGGAAAGTGTGTATCCTTTCCTGTTTGGTCCTACATATGGCAGAAGCTATTGTCAGGAGGAGGTTTGCTTCCTCCCCATCTAGTTTCTATTCTGGAATTCACTTCTTTCTCACAACAAGAGAAACACATGCTATCTTACCCATCATTTGCCCACTCCAGAGCAAAACATGGCTTAGTTATGGCTACAATTGTTTAATTAACCAAAGCAAAAAATTAATTAACCAAACAAACAAAAAAAAAACCCCAAGAAACCAAAACAAAGGAAAAAATTTTTTTTCCCATTCTAACTATTTGACAAAGCATGCAATCTTCTGATGACCCTCTGTAGAGGGAGAACACCAAAGATGGAAATAAAGGGGAAAAACAAGTGCCAAGTTCTTGGTTTAAGGGAAAAAAAACACTTTCTCTCTTGGGTTAGTGTGGCAAAATAAAAATTATAATAACTGAAAATATAATAACAACAATTAGTAACCAAGTTATCAGAAGCAACTGCTAGGAAAACTTCTGTATAGTACACTGTGCTAGTGAACCAGATTTATGATTTTATTCATGTAGCAAATTCTAAGTGAGAAAACCCTCTACCAATGCTGACTGACACCTATTCCGCAAATTATAGTCTTAGAGAGTTGCTGGGAGTCAATAAAATATTTGCTCAGAGCCATATTGCCCATATGCAGAGGTAGCACCAGACCATAGGTCTTCCGAGAACAGAAGAATGTAAAGAACTTTTTCACAGCTGAGATTGTTTCATTCTTTGTCTTTGTAACCCTGGTGCACAATAGAGGGTCTGGAATATATTAGGCACTTAAGAAATGCTTATTGATTGATCCCTGACTTTCTCTCTACTCCAAGTGTTCTCCTCTGGTGGGATATAAGAGTAAATAAGACATGATTCTTAATTTCAAAAAGTTAATCGCTGAATGTGCATCACCTTCAGACAAAGTGAGACCTTGGAAAGACCTTAGCTTAAAAAGGCCAAAGTCTCCCACTGCACCTGGGGCCATCTCCAGTCTTCCTGATTTACTTCTTGCCACTAGACCCAGATGGATCTGGAGATGAGAGTGAGGCTGGTGACTTTGCACAGCCCTGCCCCACTTAAATCCAATTCACTCGCAAGTCATGACAGCTCTTTCCTTATGTCTTGGTCCTCTTTGAGAACAAAGGACAAATAACAGCAATGATCTAACTGGCATAATAGAACAGAGTTTCAAATAAGTAGAATGCAAATTAGACCTAAATTCATAAGAGGGGCAACTAGGTGATGCAGTAGATAGAGCACCAGGCCTATAGTCAGGAAGACCTGAGTTCATATCAAGCCTCAGACACTTACTAGTTGTATGACCCTGGGCAAGTCACTTCACCCTGTTTGTCTCAGTTTCCTCATCTGTCAAATGAGCTGGAGAAGGAAATGGCAGACCATTCCACCATCTTTGCCAAGAAAATCCCAAATGGGGTCATGAAGAATCAGACATGACTGAAACAACTGAACAACCATGACAAATTCACCAGAAAAATAAAGAAATAATTACCCTCATGTAACTTAATTACATTTTATCAAGAGCCTCCTGAATAAAATGTCTTCATCCAAAGTAATGATGCTATGAAAATATTAGGCATCCCCTGGTAACCCTACTAGTGGTAATGATATTTGGGGATAGGCAGTATATTTAAGTACAATTTAAATTACGCAAAGGCAGTTGCCTATTTTACCAACTGGCTTGGAATACCCTGTCCTAAGAATTCGAACTAAGCTGTGAACCAGGACTGGTTATCAACAGGCCTTCTTGGGAGGAAAGAGTGTTGTTGCTTAACCTTTGTTTTCAAAGAGAACCAGTGAGATCACGAGTGTGATGTCTTGACTTGTGAGTAAATTGAATTTAAGTGAGGCAGAGATGTGCAAAATCATCAGCCTTCTTCTCTCCTACAGAGTCATCAGAGTCCAGTGGCAAGACAGGTCAGAAGGAAAGAGTAATCCATAGGAAAGAGTACTCCTAATCCCAATTTAGTGAGTGTCTTTGCGCTCATCTCAGTTCTCTTCAGATTCCCTACCAATAGTGGTATGCCAGCTTCTTGACTTTGCTGTACTTCTATAAGACAGAATGGAAAATTTCTTTGCACTGAGAAAGTGCTTTGAGATCTTTGTATGGAAGGACAAAAGTTGCCAAGATCTCATTGGTTTTAGTTTCTCCCAGTAGTCCCTTAGTAGCTCTGGCCCACTGGGGAATAGCAGGGCCCAGATGATTATCTGTCTGCTTTCAGGCTCTGCATTGTGAGTATGTTGATTACTTTTTCCCCCCAGTCTTAAAAACAATGACACATGTCCTAACAAAAGATTTTTTTTTTCCGTTTTATTGAGAGTTCATTTTCTTTCCTTGAAATTAGGATTAATCTAGAGAATCTGATATTTAAGGTTGCCATGCTTATGGAGAACCAGATTGCCCAAAAGCATGTTGGTAAAGAATTCTTAATCAAAGATATCAGGACAGGTTTATCCTATGAACCCCCTATAACCTAGACACTATGGTCTACTGCCCACATATGGACATTGCCACCTGTGCTATCCCTCCACTGCCTTTCTAAGCATCATGTGGCTTTCTATGGGGCAGGAGCTTTTGAATGACAGCTCATTAGAAGGAAGGAGCCAGCTGAAATCCAAATTGCAGAGCAATCGGTCTTGTCTGGAAGCTAGACTGGTCAGTGATGGCTAGTGTGGAACAAAGCTCTCTGGAAACACAGGAAAAAACATTATGAAACTTTAATAGTGTTCTCTAGCAGCAGGTGTAATGGATCAGGGTCAAGTCCCTTTTACCTATCCAACCACCCACCCACTGGCCTTAGCTCTCTGTCTCTCTGCCTTTCCCCCCTCAATCTCTTTGTTGGAGTTTTCCTTACAAGGAAGCCTGCTGAAAACCAGTCAACTTCCCTTAATGTCTGCATGCTCTTGTATCTAAGTACCCCACTGGAGCTGACTTGAACTGACTTTGACTGGGACACAGAGACAAAGAAGGATAGGCTTAGTCGGACCAGTGGCCACGTGTCCAGTGAACCTCCTTTGTAAATGTCGGAGTGCTTGCTATGGCCTAGGGACTTCCTTAGTCCGTGTTCTCATATTGCCTAAGCTCTTTCTGTCTGGGAGGCTGCTTAACCATTTGTTCCATCTGGGCTAGCTACTTTCAAGACTTATTAAGGGGAGAAATAAGACCTGTGAGGCTACAAGGAGTTATACATATAAGGAAGAGGGGCCTTCAAGAATCTAGGCAGGAGGCAAGAGCCATGCAGAGATACTGCTTAATGAGTCCTCCATCTCACTAGCTCAGAAGATATTGAATAGAAATCTGCTCAATTAACAGGCATTGTGACTGGGTTGTATAGTTCATAGACTCATAGAGCAAAAGAGCAGGAGAGGGATCTTAGAAATGATCTAATCTAGCATTTCTCAAATTGTCTTTCATAGAATTCAGCAATTTCATGCAATATTCCATTAGTCAAAGTTTCTATAAGAAACAAGTTGTAGTGGTAGGTAAGCACACACAGAAAATCTGTCTTTCTTATTATCTGCTTAGTTATAGAGAATTAGATTGCTCAGAGACTTATGGGTAAGGAACCTATATACATTCAAACTGATCTAGAGAACAATGGGAAATTGGTCAGAATTGCATACAAGGAGGTGGCGCAGTGAATAGAGCACCGACCCTGGAGTCAGGATGACCTGAGTTCAAATCCGGCCTCAGACAATTAACATAAAAACTAGCCGTGTGACCTTGGGCAAGTCACTTAACCCCAATTGCCCTCCAAAGAAAAAGGAAAAAAAAAAGAATTGCATACAAGGCAAAAACTTGACTTCTTAATGTTCTAGTATCCTCATTAGACAGGCCAATAGTGCACAATAAACTAATTGTTGTCTATCTGTCCAAGAAGAAAATGTACAAAAAAGGTATATTCTTTGGTACTTTTAAAAACTATTAACACCTATTATGGATCCTTTGGCAGTACCAGAGAGTCTGAAGAGATGAAAAAGGTAATAATAACCAAAGACTTTGATGAAAGGACAAACATTTAAGGATCTAGCTCAAGTATCAAAATCCAAATACAGAAGAAACACAAATTACTAATAGTTCTCTCCAATTTTGCATTTTTTCTAGTGACCCTGATGTGGGATATGTGTGTCATGTTACCAGTTTTTAAAAATAGCCCATTAGTTCCAGCAAAATGACAAAAGACATTTGTGAACAAAACAAAGCAAATTTTAAAATGCTTGTCCCATTTTTAAAGCAAAACCATTACAATCACAAATACTGCCCTCCCAACTGACAAATGTAAGTGAAGGAAAAGATGAAAATTGTTGTGAGCTTATAAAGTGACCCCTCATATTCAGATTTATTCCTAATGATTAAACCATTATTGATAACCCATAGTCATATGCTTTTCACTCATTTAGTTGTTTGTCATATTGTTGGATTAAGAATAAAACTGATCTAAAATATAAGGTAAAATTAAGTTGAAAACAATCAGTTCTATGTAATTTGATACCATATTTAAGTTTCTACTTGAAGGTTTTTATAGTTGTGAAGATATTGAGAAACACTTGCTTAGTTCAACCCCTTCAATTTATATTTCATATATGGTCTTAATCTAGGGGTTGAAAGAAATTACTATAGGATGCATTAATTTTGCATACTCAGGTCTTTAAGGGTACAAAATACATATTTTTATAAATAAAAAAATTGTAGGGTGTCCAAAAGCTTTTATAACTTTTCCTTACCAGATTCTCAGTGCCTAGCACATGAGACATTCAGAGGCCTAGAGAAAGGAAAAATAATGGGACTTTGGGCTGCTAAGGAAGCACAGTCTAAAATCAATAATCAACAAGTATTTATTAAGTAGCTATTATGAGCTTGACACTTTGGTAGGTCCTGGGGGATATAAGTACAAAGAATGAAACATTCCCTACTCAGAAAGTACTTTCATTCTAAGGAGGGAGAGAGGGGAGAGGGGAGAGGGGAGAGGAGAAAGGAGAAGAGAGAGGAGAGGACAGAGGAGGGGAGGGGAGGGGAGGAGAAGAAGATGAAGAAGAAGAAGGAGGAGAGGAGTAGCTAGGTGGAGCAGTGAGTAAAGCCCCAGCCCTGGAGTCAGGAGGACCTTGGTTTGGATCTGGCCTCAGACACTTAACACACACACAAAAAGCTAGCCGCGTAACCTTGGACAAGTTACTTAACCCCAATTGCCCTCCAAAAAAAAAAAGGCAAAAAAAAAAGGAGGAGGACATTTGAAAAAATATACAGCATAAATATAAAGTTAATAAATACAAAAATGTACAAAGTAGTTAAATACAAGGTAATTTGAGGGGAAAGGAACTAGCAGTTGAGAAGATTAGGAAAGGCTTCATGCAGAAGATGGTGCTTGAGCTGTATCTTTTTTTAAAATTTAATTTAATTAATTTATTTACTTTTAGATTACAACATTCAGTTCCACAAGCTTTTGAGTTCCAAATTTTCTCCCTCCCTCTCCTCCCCCCTTCCCCTCTATGGCAGCATGCAATCTGATATAGGTTCTAAAAATACCTTCACATTAAACATTAGTCAAGTTGTAAAGAAGGATTATAACCAATGGAATGAACAAGGAGAAAGAAGGAACAAAACAAAACAAAAAAAAGAGCAAGTAATTTGCTTCAATATGCATTAAGACTCCATAAATCTGACTAGGGGCAGCCAGGTAGCACAGCGAGTAAGAGCACCAGCCCCAGAGTTGGGATGATGCTCAGACACTTAGCACCCACCCAGAACACCTGGCTCTGTAACCTTGAACAAGTTACTTAACCCCAATTGCTTAGGGGTGGCCAGGTGGCGCAGTGAGTAAGAGCACCAGCCCCAGAGTTGGGATGACCTGGGATTGAATCCGGGCTCAGATACCACCACACCCAGAAATAACTGACTGTGTAACCTTGAGCAAGTTACTTAACCCCAACTGCTTAAAAAAAAAAAAGACTCCATAAGTCTTTCTCTGGATGTGGTTAGCCTTTTCTGTCATGAGTCCTTTGGAATTGTCTTATAGCCTTGCATTGCTGAGAGGAGCCCAGTCTATCAAAGTTAGTCATCATAGATACAACATGTCTGTAATTGTGTACAATATTCCCCTGGTTCTGCTCCTCTCACTCAGCATTGGTTTATATAAGTTTCTCCAGGTTATTATGAAGTCCGACTTGAGCTGTATCTTAAAAGAAGAAAGGGACAGGGGCGGCTAGGTGGCTCAGTGAGTAGAGTGCTGGCCCTGGAGTCAGGAGGACTGGAGCTCGATTCTCAGCCTGAGACACTTAACACCCACACAAAAATACTAGCCGTGTAACCTTGGGCAAGTTACTTGACCCCAATTGCCCTCCAAAAGGCAAAAAAAAAAAAAAAGAAGGAGAAGAAAGGGACAGAGGTAAGAAGGGAGAGTATTCCAGGCATGGGCAATAGCCAGTGCAAAGAGAGAGGTAGTAGGTGGATTACCATATGTGAGGAACTGGATCAGTGAGCATGAGAGAGGGTGTGGTGTCCAGTGAGGTTGGAAAGATAAGTTGGGGACATATTATGAAGAAATTTAAAAGCGAAGCAGAGTAATTTTTGTTTTATCCTAGAAACTATAGGAAATAGTTGGAGCTATTTGAGAAGGGAAGTCAAATAATCAGATCTGAATTTAGGAAAATGACTTTGGCAATAATGTGTAAGATGAATGGAGTGGGGAGAAACTTGAAACCCATCATTACAATGGCCAAAGGATGCCATTGTAAATTATTAGGTGAATGATGATGATAGCATGAACTAAGGTAGTAGATGTGTGAGTAGAGAAAAGGGGTCAGATATGATAGATGCCCCGGTAGTAGAAACAGCAAGATCTGGCAGTTGAATGGATATATGAGGTACAGGAGAATAAGGAATCCAATATAATGTGGAGATTACAAACCTAGGAGATTTGATGGATGGTGGTACCTTTGATAGAAATAGAGAAGTTTGGAAGAAAAAAAGAGAAATTTGGGTTTAGGGAAGAAGATTTTTTGGATATACTGAGTTTAAGATGTTTCTGGGACATCCATTTTAAAATGTTCAATAGGCAATCAGTGAGGTGGTAATAAACCTCAACAGAGAGACAGGCTGGATATATAGATCTGGAGTTATCTGCATAGAGATGATAGTTAAACCCAAAGGCAGGGGTGGGGAACCTGTGGCCTCAAGGCCACATGTGACCCTCTAAGTCCTCAAGTATGGCCCTTTGACCAAATCCAAACTTCACAGAACAAATTGTAACTTGAGGACCTAGAGGGCCACGTATATCCTCGAGGCTACAGGCTCCCCAACCCTGTCATAGGAGTTGCTATGGGTATCAAAAGAGGAAAGAATAGAGAGAGAAGAGAAGAGAGCTTAGGTTAGAAACTTGGGAAACATCCACAATTAGGGAGCATGTTATGGATGATGAGCCAATAAAGACTGAGAGAGAGCAATCAGACAGGGAGGAGGCAAACTAGGAAAGAGCAGAGTCATGCAAACCCAGAGAGGGGAGTATAGGAAGAGATGGTTGTCAACAGTGTCAAATGTAGTAGAAAGATTGAGGAGAATTAGGCCTGAGAAAAGACTGTCAGATGTGGAAATTAAATATCAATGGAATAACCACCTTCCTCATTAGGGAAGTAAAGAGATAAAATTTCCCTTCTACTGCCCTATATGTTACCTGTCAGAATTCCTGCTAATGTTTAGCCCTGGGTCCTTTGGGAGAAAGAAGATAGTAGGAACACCATAATCTCTTTAATTCACATCAGGAAATATTGGGACTCAGCGAGATTTTGTAACCATGACGATGATGATGATGAGGAGGAGGAGGATGGTGGTGACGGTGGTGACAATAATAAGAAGAAGCATATGTTGATAAACCAGTCAAGTCACAAATAAGGAGCAGCTAGGTGGTGCAGTAGATAGAGCACTGGCTCTGGAATCAGAAGGACATGAGTTCAAATCCTGCCTCAGATACTTGCTAGCTATGTGACATTGGGCAAGTCACTTAACTCCAATTGCCTCCAAGAAGAAGAAGCCATATATATATACTTCTAGAATAAGCAAACATCCCTTCATTGAGTAATAGTAAATATTAATCAAATTCACGAATGGATTCTTGTATGTAACTGAAAGCAATTCATATTTAGATGGTTTATGGAACAGCCAATTTCTAAGAATGGAATCAAAAGTTCTTCCATGTGCAGAATCCACATGAGCTCAACCAACAATATGTTGACAAAAAAGCACTGAAAAAATGAGTAAGTCATGTGGATTTGTTTATGGAAACAGGCTTATGGTGGCAATTTAGGACCAGATCATTGCTCTAAGAAATTACAGAGGAGGATCCTTAAGGAGCTCAGACAATGACCAATACAGATTATGCCAGGTAGAAATTGTGTAATACATCACTTCAGGATGCAAAAATTTACCATCTATCAAATACCTAGCAAGACATGACCTGCTGGCTAGAATTGTGCATCAGAAGCTTGCTATCATTCATGAACTGACAGATGTATATCTCATTCCTGTCACCCTATCTCTTATTAGAATTATAACAAGGATACTTTTCATGAGCCTACAGAAGACAAGCTTACATCTTAATATTTTTATTCAACTACAGAAAGCAGTTATTTTTCTCCATCTGTGCAGCAGCCCACAGAACATTAAATATAAAGGAATATAGCAGGATAGTAACTTGTTCCAGGACTGTTTCTATTTTACTTTCATCAAGCAAGATGAGAGGAACTCTATTTCTAATATAATAGTAACAATGATTTTCATCTCAAAGAAGACCCCAATGGAGGTAGTCCAGAGTCCGAGAACCCTAGGAAATATAGTGTCCTCCCCCTCACCACAGACCACTGGTCCTGATTTTTTCCTGTCCCTTTATAGACACCATCAAAGGGAACAACTCTTGTGGAGCGAGGGCCCAACCCATCTGCTACCACTAGCATCAACTACTGAAAAACCCTGCTAGCAAGCCAACCCTTCACAGCCACAGTCTGGGGAAGCAATCCTGGTGGAAATCAGCCTGGCAAATGCCTCTGTGGGTGCTGTAACCGCCACCTCCTCAGCAGCAGCACCTACCAAAGACCCACAAAAGCAAGTTCTCACCACTAAAGTCTACAGCACTTTATGTTCAAAAGATTTGGTTCAACATCAGAAATAAAATGGATTTTATCAATGGAAATAACATTTTAAAAGATACATTACCATCCGTTTTGCTGCTGAGTCCTCAGGATTGTTGATTCTTTCCATCTGATTCATAGCTGAACCTCTTAAATGTATTGTTGTTCAGTTGTTTCCAATTCTTTGTGACCCCATTTGAGGTTTTATTGGCAAAGATACTGGACTAGTTTATTATTTCTTTTTCCAGCTCATTTTACAGATGAGGAAGTTGAGGTAAACAGGGTTAAGTGACTTGTTCAGGGTCACACAGCTAGTTAGTGTATGAGGCCAGATTTGAACTCAATTCTTCCTAACTCCAGGTCCAGTGCTCTTCACTGTGCCAACTAGCTTCCCTTTATGTATTATATCTCCCTAGTATGAGGACTATGGAACTGTCTTGCTGAGAGAAAGAGAAAGACAGAGACAGAGATAGACAGTCAGAGACAGAGAATGACAGGGACAGAGACACAGGCAGAAAAACAGTGAGAAACAGAGAGAGAGATGAAGAAAGATAGAAAGAGAGCAAAAGAGAAAGAGAGAATTTATTGTGCTTTTCATGTACTAGACACTGTTCTAACGTCTGACTCTATGAATACAAAATAACCAAGACATTTCTTACCCTCAAGGAACTTACATTCTAATACTGGAAAAATAGCACATATATGGGAAATTAGGAGATAGGTAGAGGATGGTATGGTGAGGAAATATCCTAGAGATTGGTGGAGGAAAGGAAATGGTGGTGGTGGTGATGGAAGACCTGGTTTCTGTCAAGATAAAGCAAAAACTCACTTACTAAAACATGGGAACCAGAGGCAGAGACCAAGGCTTTTTTTTTTTTTTGGCGGGGGAGAGGAGGAGTTGTAGTGGTGGTGAAGTAAAGGAAAAGTTTATTGCCCAAGTAGATGAAGTGGGAATGGAATATAAGTCTTTCCTTTTTTCAAATCTAGTCCAATCCCTACATTTTCCAAATGAGGAACTGAAGTCCAAAGAGATTCACTTGTCCAAGATCACACCTGCTAATAAATGGCAGAGTTGGGATCCAAAGCCAAATCCCTCCCTAGTCTGACACAATTACCATGTTGGTTAGTTTTGCTTAAGTGAATTTTGTCTTGTTTTTTATTACAGGAGAGAGCTGGGAGGTTGGGTTAATTGAGAAAGGACTGTGGTATCAGAAAGAAAAGGAAGGCATCAATAAAACAACAGAAGTTATGTTTTTATACTCTTGATTTTAGTTGAAAGCAGATTGAGTGGAAAGTATGTTTATAACTGATCTGGAAAACTTAATCTTGTCATTATTCATTGTTCTAGTATAATGTAGACTCTTTTATTTATTTATTTTTTTGCTTTTTGGAGGGGGGAAGGCTGGGCAATTGGGGTTAAGTGAGTTGCCCAAGGTCACACGGCTAGTAAGTGTTAAGTGTCTGAGGTCAGATTTGAACTCAGGTCCTCCTGACTCCAGGACTGGTGCTCTATTCACTGCTCCACCTAGCCACCCCAAAACTCTTCTTTTTAAAAATCTCTATCTGCCAGGTTCGGTTGAGTGCCTTAATATGCTTTAACATATCAGTACTTAAGGGTTTTTGATTCTATCAGGGTGGGTCCCTTCAACTGAAACATATCACTGTGTTTTATTCT
The DNA here is from genome assembly GCF_028583685.1 of Petaurus breviceps papuanus. Taxonomy (NCBI): domain Eukaryota; kingdom Metazoa; phylum Chordata; class Mammalia; order Diprotodontia; family Petauridae; genus Petaurus; species Petaurus breviceps. The sequence continues at coordinate 2,488,343 of NW_027186492.1, read as the reverse complement.
TTGTATTTTTATGCTCCACATCCAGCAAAGTACTAGGCATCAAATAGGTGCTTAAAGTTGTTTGTTCTTTTTCTGAGAGGACCAGTGATAGCAAGAAGGTGACATCTTGACTTGTGCATGAATGGGAATTAAGGAAGGCAGGGTTGCACAGAGTTGTCAGCCTCACTCTCTTCCAGAGTCATCAAAGTCCAGCGGCAGGACAAAAGTCCAGATGACTGTTAGTGACTTGGAATGCAGCAGATGACATTAGCATCTTCAATATCTGATCAACCTCTAAGAACTCCATGGCACCTTCTTCAACTGCATTCATGACTGTTGGAACAAATTGTTCTCATCCACCCATTCCCCTGGTGGGGAGAAGTCTTCACATGCTTGGGGTAGAAATCCCCCCAACTCACTGATGGACTTGAGGCCTGTTGATTACCCCCATAATTTACCCTAATTTAGCCCATCTGATGAGATGGTTTTATCAGGGGTATGGCTGCTGTGCATGCTACGGCTTCTTGGAGCTACAGGTGACAGTTGAGTGAATCAGGTGGAACTGAAAGGTGGATGAGCAGTTTCTAAAAGGGCGCAGCAAGCTCTCACACCTGAGGAACTAGTCTTGGTCTTTTTTTTTTTGGAGGGGAAAAGGCAGACCATTTGGGGTTAAGTGACTTACCCAAGGTCACAAGGCTAGTAAGTGTGTCTAAGGCAAGATTTGAACTCAGGTCCTCCTGACTTCCAGGGCTGGTACTCTATTCACTGCCCCACCTAGCTGCCCCAGAGGAGCTAGTCTTTCTTGAACACTCATACACTCCAGGTGCTTATAAATGCTTAGTGATTGTGATAGTAATGGCAATTAAAGATTCCCCTGTATTGGCTTGGTTTTCAAATTGATTGTGTTAAAGCCCAGAGTTTGTTAATCCCACCTGTGGGATGGGCTTGTTGATGTGAAAAGAAAGTCCTGAACTGGGAGGAGCTGGTGATGTAGATTTGGAGAGACACTAGAGAGAGGAGGAAGCTCTTTTTGGAAGCAGCACCTCGTGGAGAGAGAGAGGCTAAGAGAATTGCTGGTGGCCACTTTGAATTGCCCTGGACTTTTGAGACCTGCCCCCTGAGCTGCCAAGGACTGAGGAGACATGGCTGTTTTGCTGGTACTTTGTCTGTCTGTTTTGATGTTATTTTGCCAGATTTGTCCACTGGTGAAAGACTGTCCTTTTGTTGAAGAAGTCCTGGAACCTGGCTGTTCGCTAAGAAGGCCTGCGACTGTCCTGCAGACAGAGAGTGAATACTGTCCACTGGTGAGGGACAGTACTGTTGTTGCAGGGGTCTGGAGACTGTCCGGCAGACAGAGTGAATACTGTCCACTGGTGAGGGACAGTGCTGTTGTTGCAGGGGTCTGGGAGCCTTTCTGTTGGTTCAGAAGCCCTGAAGAAGGATTTTCTTGTTGTATGTTTACAGAAATCCTGGGAGAGGGCTTTGCTAATGTGTTCAGGGGTTCTAGGACTGTTCTACAGACAGAGGATAAATTCATGAAGGGACTGGCAATGTATCTTGTGGCTTTGCTAAGCCTTGTCTCCCCAGGAACTAAGATTGCTGAGAACTTGCCTCGCGTCAAGATGAAGAAAAGACCTCCATTTGGGTATTAAGTGCTGTGTTTAAACTTGATGTAACTCTGGGGTAGATTCAATTGTGATCCAGGGGTGGGGAACTTTTGACCTTATGTGCTCTGTGATTGACAAATGAAGGTACTTCACCTATGTTTGGAAACTAATCTCCATTTGAGAAGAGGGGCTTTGTGGTGGACTTAATTAAGGTATAGCCTAGGGGTGGAGAAGTATTTAGAACAGAGACTTTGTAATTGATTGAATGATTGGAAGGTCCTGGGGTGGGGTAGTACTTGGAGATTATTTAATCACGCTTAGTAAATGCTGTATTTGGAATGATGTCATGTTTTAATCTTCTCTGTTCTTGGTTGGTCACTGAATAAAATAGAGAGCACCTATGCTGGTATTTTGAACCTGGGAAGTTGCCTTTCTTTTGGCATTACATTACAGTGATTGATTGGTAATTACCACTGGTGACTTAGATGATCTTTAAGAACTGCTATGGTCAAAAAATGAATGTGTCATCCTGTAACCAGGGACTGGTCTCTAAATTTCGGCTGGTTCTTGGATAACAGATATAGTCTGGCTTCAGGCTCATATTCAAAATTTTTCTAGTTCAGTAATAATAATGATAAGAAACATTTATATGTCATTTTACATTTTGCAAAGCCCTTTACATATACTATCTCAATTGATCTTTATAATATCCCTGTGAGGTAGGTACTATTATTATTTCCATTTTACAAAGATTAAACTGAGACTAATTAAGAGGTTAACTGACTTGCTTAGGGTCCCACAGCTCATATGCTTATGAGACAGGATTTGAATTCATTAGGACCTGCCAGAGTTTGCATTCCAGAGGCATTGACTTGGACAAGCAGAGCCATCTTCACCCATCAGCCTTGGTACTCAAACCTCATCAGTACCCTCTGCCCCTTGACTGACTACATCAAAAGCCTCCACTTAAGAAGGACAGCTAAGTCAGGTATCTTTCCATCTGCCACCTGGCTGTATTCCTTTGAACTTCTCTATCATGCCCCCAGCTGACTTTCTTTTCCTCCTTCCCCTTTTCAGCTTCCTTTTGTGTATGGTGTTCTCCTAGTAGATTGCAAGCTCTTTGAGGTCAAGAATTACCGTGTGTGTGTGTGTGTGTGTGTGTGTGTGTGTTTGCATCCCCAGCACTTAGCATAAGCCTGGTATATAGAAGGAATTTAATCTATGTTCGTTGACTGATGATAATGCAGGGTCACTTCTACACATTAGAGAGGGTCTTCCAGTGGAGCCCTCACATGTAGTCGGTGCTGAATAAATGCTTGTTGAATAAATTTACAATGCGATCAACAGAGAAGTATTTCCTGTAGAAATCAGTTTTATTCTTAGGTAGCAGTCTTTGGGAAACACATAGTAGCACATGAGCAATTAATGGCTAATTGGGAAAAACCAGTCATGGAGAAGGCTCATGATGATGCCAAGCCACTGTTGTTTTTCTCTGTCTGTTTGATTTAGTGATCAGCTCAAGACACCACTACATACCTCAGCTCAAACCTCAGCTTTTCCAGAAGGCCTTCCTGGTCCCTCCAGCTGCTGGTGCTTTCCCCTCTGAGGTTTCCTTGTATCTAATCTGTACCTTGCATAGGCCTACTTACATACATGTTATCTTCTCCACTGGGGTGTGAGTTCCTTGGGAACAGGAACTGTTTTTGCCTTTTCTTTGGGTGCTTAGCACAGTGACTAGCACACACTTGTTGTTTTAATAGCAGATTAAATAACCAATGGGAGATTAACAGCCTCTTATACACTAGTCTACAGATAGATAGATAGCTGGTTAGAGGTACAAAGACAGTCGAGTAGATAGAGAGGTAGAGATACATAGATACATAGACAGACAGACAAGTAGATAGAGAGGTAGAGATAGATAGATAGATAGATAGATAGATAGATAGATAGATAGATAGATAGATAGATAGATACATACATACATACATACATACATACATAGACAGGAAGGCAGTCAGACAGACAGATGGATAGATAGATAGGTAGACAGGCAGTCAGACAGATAAATAGATGGACAGACTGACTAACCAACACCCAGACAGATAGATAATAGATAGGCAAGTAGAGAATATATGTATTTACTATGTTACTATGTTCCATTTGGGTGCTAAGCAAGGAAGACATTCCCTGCCCTCAAGGAGCTTACATTTGCCACTATGAGAGTGGGGAGTACTGGACCATAAATCCCCTGTTACATATCCTAATGAGGAAAGACAAAGGGGATGGGGCTGGTATAGCATGGTATAGGTATGGTTAGAAAGGGAGGTAGAGGCCTAGATCCTGGCAAGATAAGGTGAAAATTCACCTACTAGAGTCTAGGATGGTTTCAGGGATAGTCAAGTTTCCAGAGCTGACGAGTTGGGGATGAGGGCAGGAGTAAAGGTGGCAAGGTTTGGAGTCTGCCAGAAATATCACATTTTCTGTAACATGAAGATAATTAGAGACAATTCCAAGCAGAACCTACACTATTTGCTCTGATGCCTGACTTTCTCCCTCCTCAAATAGCTGAACTGATGATGTGGGAGGCAGGGGAGAAGGAGAAGGTGGGGAAAGAAGATACAGTCCTTATTTTGGGTGTGACATTGGTGGGCTAGAGGGGCAATCATTTAAAAAATGGACATGAGAGCATCTTGGAACAAACCCAGACAGATTTCAGGTGATGCCTGACTGGAGTTTGTAACAGGAACTCCCTGCCTTCATCAGTAAATAAAGGATTTAGGTGACGTGGGGCCTTCCTGTCTTCCATGAAAGATGCCAAGTTCTCCACAGGGAATATGAAGCTTAATAATTAAAAATGAACATCAGACTCAACCTTTCAGATTTTTTTCCTCTGGGGCCAGTTGTCCAGTTGAAGGGAGAGGGAAGTAGGTACAGGGACCCTATAGAATGGACTAATTCAATCCTAGCAGATTATAATTCCTTCCTATTTGTCCACAGAAGGGATCTGCCCTCAGTCCCAAACTGGGATTCAGAAGAAAGGCTTCTATTTTTTCTCTTCGTTTCTCTCCTTCTGGGGCAGGGCAGGTGACAAAAGTAAGAAAAGTTGTGATGAGAGTGGAGCCTTTGTAACACTCAGAGAGAACATCCTTGGTTAATTTTCCAGTTGGAATTATTTTGAATCACTTCTCTTCTTCTTGGCAATAGGAAACCTCAAGGGATCCCCAGGAAGTGAGGGCAACTGAGTTACAACATGTCTGTGACAAGCTGGGGTGATGAACCCAGGAGTTCTAGAAGATTACTATCCCCAAAGCCAGAGGGCCTGCATTTAAATTCCAGCCCCGTGACTTACTACTTAAGAGACTTAACCTGTCTGGGACTCAGTTTCCTCATCTGAAAATAAGGATGTTATACCAAATGATTGCCAAGGTCCCTTGCAGCTCTGAATTCTGCAATCCCATGAGCCTTTGTTCAGAGTCAAACTTTCAGTGAGAGCTTCCTATCTCTGTTGATGATGGTTTTAAAGTCATTGCTACAAAAGAACCCTTCAACCTTAGGGAGGCAGTAATGGCACAATAGAAAGCGTACTGGATCCTGGATCAGAGGATCTGGGTTTGAATTCTGACTCTGATGCTTACTAGCTGTGTGATCTTGGGCAAGTCACTTACTCAAACTCTGGACTCTTTCACTGGCTGTCCCGCATGCCTGAAATGTCCTTCCTCCTCAACTCTACCTCCCAGCTTTTTTTCTTTTCTTTTTAAAATATGCTTCAATCTTTCTTTTATATTTTGCTTTTTTGGAGGGTCAGTTGGGGTTAAGTGACTTGCCCAAGGTCACACCACTAGTAAGTGTTAAGTATCTGAGGCCAGATTTGAACTCAGGTCCTCCTGACTCCAGGGCTGGTGCTCTATTCACTGTGCCACCTAGCCACCCCAGCTTCTTGTCTCAAATCCCACCTTCTGCAAGAAGCCTTTCCTGATAATCCCTTAATGCTGGTGCCTTCCCTCTGTCGATAATTTCCATTTTATCCTGTATATATTTTGTTTGTACACAGTTGTTCCCATGTTGTCTCTTCCATTAGACTACAAGCTTCTTGAGAACAAGGACAGTATTCTGCCTTTTTTTTACATTCCCAGGGCTCAGTTCTTGCTGGGCACATAGTAGGAGCTTAATAAATGATTAGTAACTAGCTGAGAGTTTCTTACTCATAAAAGGAGGGGCTTGGGCTAGGTACCCTCTTAGGTCTCTTGCAGCTTTAAATTGTATGATTTTATGCTCTCGCAGACTTTCTTCCTTATAGCACAGATCATCAATGCTACACATGTTGCTTCTTGATTGGATTTCATTTGATAGCATTCTTTTATTCTCTACAAGAAGATATTATGTTTCTTGAGGGTAAGAGACTGGATTATACTTCAATTATATCTCCCATAGTACCTAGAATGATTCTGGGGAACTTAGTAGATACCTGATAAATGCTTGTTGCACCAACCAACCAACCAATCAATAAACATTTACTAAGTTCCTACTATGTGCCAGGCACTGGGCTAAGTGAGCCCTAAAGGAAAGATTCTTCTCAGAAAACAAACTGCTGATTATATCTCTGATAAATGATGTTTGTCATAGGATTTGTAAACTAGTAAAATAAAACTGAAAATCACATTGACAAAGTACAAGAAGAGATGGAATGAAACTCCCATGTCCCGAATACTCGTATGCTCAAAGGCATCTGTGAGTTCCTTAGTGGAGATTTCCTCCAATAATGCAGATCCCAGCACATCCACCCTGACCTGACCTGTGCACTACAGGGAAGCCCCAGGATGTTCTAGGGGCTTTCTCTTACCCTCGTGAAAAACACCCACTAGTTATTCCTCACTTGTGTCAAACAACTGTTGGTATACCTGCTTTTTTTTAACTCGTGAAATGCTTTGATGGTGGCACAGTGTATAGAATGCCAGGCCTGGAGTCAGAAAGATGTATCTTCCTGAGTTCAAATCTGACCTCAGTTACTCATTATCTGTGTGACCCTGGGCAAGTCATTTAACCTTGTTTGCTTCAGTTTCCTCATCTGTCAAATGAGCTGGAGAAGGAAATGGCAAACCACTCCAGCATCTTTGCCAAGAAAACCCCCAAATGGGGTCATGAACAGCTGGACATGACTGAAGAACAACAAGAATTCCTTTGACACCCCTTTGAAGAATAGAATTCCTGTGATATATTGTGAGAGGCAGTATTGCCCAGTGGTGGGTGGCCAGTCTCTAAGTCAGGGGAACCTAGTTTCAAGAGCTACTCTGGAACATACTGGCTGTGGGAGGGGCCCTGGACAAGTCACTTGGCCTGGTGCCTTTAGCAGAATTTTAAGATTATGAATTGTAGAACGAGCTGCTGATAAGCATTGATAGAATAAAAATTCCTTACACCAATGCAATCACTTCTGGACCAAATAAATATATGTACACATGTGTATATGTATACATATATATGTATGCAATAGCTAATAATAGCTAGTGTCTATATAATACTTATTATGTGCCAGGCATTGTACTATGTCCATTACAATTATTACCTCATTTGAGCTGCATGACAACCTTGGGCGATAGATGCTATTATTATCATCCTCTTTTTGCAGTTGAGGAAACTGAAGTAGATAGAGGTTAAGTGACTTTCCCATGGTCACACAGCTTGTAAATGTCTGGGACCAGATTTGTATTCAGATCTTTTTGACTCCAGGGCTGGTGCTTGATCCACTGTGTCTACTAGCTGCCCTGATCCTGTGTGTGTATGTGTGTGTGTGTATGTTGTATTATGTTGTGTGTTTATATGTATAGAGTATGTATTTAAAATGAAAGGCTCAAATCCAAAGAAATAAATTGTTCAAATCAAGTTTATTTTAAATATAATCTAATAAATATAAATTCAAAAATATAAAAAAATTACATTTCTTCTGCTTGTGGGTAGAGTAACATTTGTATACTGAAGATATAAAACATTCACTCCTTCACACTGAATATAAAATGTTTGTGAGGTTTAAAAAACTAAAGAATCAGCATCCAAAACTAGCATACTTTCCTGTTCTTAAAAAATTATTATTAGCAGGCGGCAGCTAGGTGGCGCATTGAATAGAGTAGCGGCCCTGGAGTTATGAGGACCTGAGTTCAAATCCAGTCCCAGACACTTAACACTTACTAGCCATGTAACCTTGGGCAAATCACTTAACCCCAATTGCCCTCCAGAAAGCAAACAACAACAACAAAAACTGCCTGGCCATTTGGGGCAGCTAGGTGGCATAGTGAATAGCATACTGGCCCTCGAGTCAGGAGGACCTGAGTTCAAATCCAGCCTCAGACACTTGACACTTACTAGCCATGGGACCTTGGGCAAGTCACTTAACCCCAATTGCCCTGCCTTCTTCCACCCTCCAAAAAGCAAAAAAGTAAAAAATTATTAGCTTTTTTTAAAAAAACAGTTGGGGTTAAGTAACTTGCTCAAGGTTACACGTCCAGTTATTTTGTGTGGGTGTTAAGTATCTGAGGCCGGAACCGATCCCAGGTCTCCCAACTCCGGGCTGGCGCTCTTACTCACTGCGCCACCTGGCTGCCCCTATAATTAGCTTTGTAACACTATTTATGGCAAATGGGATTTTAAAGATAGGTTATGAGTGACTTCCCCCAATCCCTTTGCCCCTTCCTTTAGATGGACTTCTATAAGTCTGAACAGTTGACATTCCTTTATGATGAGTAAGAATTATGCTACGTAAGTAGGAAATAATGTTAATTTTGTTCATTTTCTTACCTCCAAGGGGAGAGGAAGAAGATTAGGTAAGGAAATGGGGGGGGTGGAGGGAGGAAGAGGAGTCCTCTCTATTTCAGCTTTAAAAAAAATTAGTGAGTTACATAAACATTAGACCCATCTAAGCAAAATCATCTGGAGGTGTTATTATTTAGTAATTAATTACCTGTTCTGATGAAAGGTAAGAGTTCACAGTCTATGGTGCTTTCTACCCTCAATCCTTTTGGCTGAGTCAATATGAGTTAACTGTATAATGACCAAGAAAGCAAATATAATCTCAGGCTGAATTCAGAGTCAATGTAATGTTCAAGAATAAGAATATGAGAATTCTCTCATATTCTGTTCTAGTTAGAGCACAGATAGAATATTGTTTGATTGATTTCAGGGTGGCACATTTTAGAGACATTGATAAGCTGGAGAATGATGTCAGAAGGACAACCAGGATGGTGAAAGGTTTTGAGTTTATGCCATATGAGGACTGAAAGGAGGAAGTAAAATAGTCAGCCTGGAGAAAGGCAGTAAGATGGCACAGCTGATAGAGTGCTGGATCTGGAGTCAGGAAGACTCATCTTCCTGAGTTCAAATCCAGCCTCAGACATTTCCTAGCTGTGTGACCCTGAGCAAGTCACTTAATCCTGTTTGCCTCAATTTCCTCATCTGTAAAATGAACTGGAGAAGGAAATGGCAAAATACTCCAGTCTTTTTGCCAAAAAACAAAAAACAAAAACCCCAACCCCAAATGGAGTCAGACAACTGACCAAACAACAGAAGCCTGGAGAACAGAATAACAATGGGGTATGGCAACTTCTTCAAACTTTGAAGAGTTGGTGCAAGGAAGGGGATTGATGTTTGTTCTGTTTTGTCCTAGAGGACAGAGCTAGAAACAAGGAGTGGATGGGGCAGAGGAACATATTTAAGGTTCAAGAAAGACAAACCCTCTTAATTTGAGCTATCATACCCAAACTAGAATGGGTCACCTTGGGAGGAAATGGGCTCTCCCTCAAAGGAGGACTTGAAGTCAAGGCTGGATGATCATTTTCTGGTAGATTGCAGAGAGAATTCTTTTCAGTTGTGAGTTGGATTCAACGTTAATGGAGGCCCCTTCCAGATCTGGGATTCTGTTATCTTTGGAATGGTAATTTTAGTAAGCAGAACAATGTCAGTAGAGGAGTAGCTTACTACCTTCCTGACATTGATTCAACAACCCTAATGGTATCAGGCTTCATTTTGAGTAAGAGATTTCTTCAAAACAGAGAAAAACAACTTTGTTAATTACTGGCTGGGCAAGTCCTGCAAAAATAACAAAATTCAAATCCAGATTACTGGGGAATGAATTACTAGCACACATGTGTACTCTTTCCCCCATAAATAATGTTCTAACGTTTTATGATCTTATTTTAATGTTCTAATGTTTGCTCTGTGTTTTTCAAATGGCCTCACCCTTGTTAATTGATAAATCAGCTGAATAGAAGGTTCAGTTAAGGTCTGAGACTGGAAGATGAGGTTTTGTTTCAGTGTAGGCAGATCATAGAGAAAGTTAAGGTGGAAGAATGACACAGTGGAAGGATGAAAGTTCAGATCTAGTTTCTGTCAATACCTATGTGACATTGGGCAAGTCACTTGACTTTCCTGGGTTTCCATTTCCTTATCTATAAAACTAGAGATCTAGACTCTGAGATCCCTTCTTGCTCCTAATCTATGATTGGGCATTTCAAAAGGACCTACCTGTTAGGCCAAGAAAGAGCCTACTATTCTTGGTAATGGGGGCAAAGAGAGAGAAATGTATTTTGGGCGAATCTTTTAGGTTTTCAAAATGAAGAAAACCAACCTTTCCCTTAGTGCTGGATGGGAGCTGCTTCATATGAAGGATAATGGGAAAGGGAGGACATTCTCAGAATGGATTGTCCCAAATCTTCTGGGGGTAGAATATTGTATATACAGTCAGATCCCATTGATGTGTTCACTGGTTTTGCTTAATTGCTTTTTTTCTCTTTCTTTCTGTCTTTGTTACAGGGGGTGGCTCAGTGAGGAGAGAGGAGGGAGTTATATTAGAAAATTAACTAAACTTGATTTATTGTTTTGTTGATGGATATGTTCTGAATTTTAATATATTAAAATTAATTTTAAATGAATACATTAAAATAAACATTAAATAAGTTTTTAAAATTACTGTTAAAATGATTAATTTTTAATTAATAAAATTGGATTGGACTAGACTTTTTATTTTAATGTACATAGAAAATTATATAAAGTATAGAGAGGAAACTCCCTCAAACAAGACAGATTTGCAATTCTCTGTAGTTTAGAGTTGCCTGGGGACACTTAGAGGTGAAAATGACCTGCCCAAGGTCACACAGCTAGCATATATCAGAAGACTGATTTGAACTCCCCTCTTCCTGACTCTATCCACTATGCCATGGTATTACCAAAAGAATATATATTTGATCAAAATATGGATCAATAAAAAACAGATAAGACAAAAAGAACATTCTAATAGCTCCTTAACCAAGGGGTGAAAGGGAACAGCAGCTTGGTTTGATAGGTCGTATGTTAGGCTTAGAATCCAGAAAGGCATGCATTCAAATCCCTCCTCTTAATATTTATTAGCTTTGTGACTATGGGTAAGTCATTTCACTTCTCTAAGTCTCAGTGTTTGTACATGTCAAACAAAATAATGTACGGAAAGCATTTTCCATATTTTAAAGTGCAATATTGTTATTGAGAACTTTTCTTGGCAAAGATACTGGAGTGGTTTGCCATTCCCTTCCCCAGTTCATTTTATAGATGAGGAAACTGAGGCAAACAAGCTGAAGTGACTTGCCCAGGGTCACATAGCTATAAGTGTCTGTGGTCAAATTTGAACTCAGATGAGTCTTTCTGACTCTAGACCAGGCACTATATCTACAGCATCACCTAGCTGTCCCTTAAAGTGCCATACAAATGTTAATTATTGTTGTTGCCTAAACACAGGCCTTGAAGTCAGGCTGAGGGTTATTGAGAACAGAAGTAGAAACTGAAAATGTGCCACTGGCCCATGGTGCTGGGCTGCTTCCTGCCATCTGATGCAATATTCCTGTAGCCCAGGTGGTAGGGGGAGTTTTACAAGCTGAGAAATATTCAAAATTTATCTGAAAAGACTGTCTCAGGGACTCTGCCACTTTAGGCCTCCTTGGGAAATGGGGATAACTTCTTGGCCTCCTGAGGCTATGATCACGTTAAAGAAGGGGAAACTGGGACCAGCCCAGAAAATGTTTGGCACAATCAGGTTAGAGGTTAAGTGTTAGCTAGGCCTCTGACCTCCATCAACTCAGAGGCTGAAGCATGCATTTGTGTTTGTCCATATTGAACAAGCCTCCCAATATGCAGAGAGGGGGAAGCCTAGAAACCTCAGACTGGAAGTGAGTTTGGAAATCATGCACTATGTGAGCTTAGCCTGGGGTCCATAAACTTGTTTTCTTTTTTAATAATATTTTGATATCTATATGTCAATATGATTGGTTTCTTTTGCATTTCAATATAGTTTATTTTATATATCCAAAAACGGTATTCTGAGAAGAGGTCCAGAGGCTCCATCAGACTACCCAAAATGTCTATTGCATAAAAAAGGTTAAGAAGCCAAAGAAATCGAACGACTTACTCAGGAAAGAGTGCTACATTTGGGGTCAGAGATTGTTATTCAGTTGTGTCTGACTCTTTGTGATGCCATTTGGAGTTTTCTTGGTAGAGTTACTGGAGTGGTTTTGCCATTTCCTTCTCCAGCTCATTTGACAGATGAAGAAACTGAGGCAAATAGAATGAATTGACTTGCCCCGGTCACACAGCTAGGAAGTGTCAGAGGCCACGTTTGAACTCAGGTCTTCCTGACTCTAGGCCCAGTACTCTATCCATTGTGTCACCTAGCTGGCTTCAAATTCCCCCCTTGCCACTTACTACCTGTGTAACCTTGGATATATTTAACTTACATCTTTGAGCTTTAGTTTCAGGGATGCTGGAGTTAGCTGGAACAATTCCCAAGAGCATTCCAATAGCCCCTTAAATTTCCAGGGTGAGCATTTATACTTCTGATACTGGCAAATTCTACAAGTCAAGGCTTGAATTATTGTTTTTGCTAATCCAGTGGAATTAGGAAAGTGATGGAGAAAATGTTAGTAATGCAGATTAAACTTAAAAGGGTATCCTGTGAACTTTCCTGGGATTTTTTTTTGAAAGCTGGTTGTTAAACATTTACCAGCACACCCCTGCTTGGTTTCCTCCTCTATAAAATGAAGGTGGTTTACTAGATACCTTCTAAAGTCTCTGACCAGCTCTTAGTCTCTGATCCCACAGTCCTATGAGGCAAGGTTAATTGGTGGCAACATTAAAACTAGGACTCAGGTTTCCTAACTTTTTACCTATTGATCTTTTAATGATACCATATTGATTAGCCATGAACAAACTTTACTCAAGAATGTTTTTAGAGAGCAGTTTGTTAGAGGTGAAGTTCTCCCCTCCCCCGAGTCTTCCAAAGCAGGAATCATACCTAGTGGCCAGTGTGTAAGTGTGGGATGGGGCAATAGGCTCTTTCTTTCTTTTCTTTTTTTCTGTAGAAGACAAGTTGTTTGAAAATAAGTAGAAAGAATGCTGAATTTGGAGTCAGGGAATTTGAGTTCACATTCTGACTCACTACCTATGTGACCTTGGGCAAATTGTTTAATTTCTCTAGATCCCATCTGTAAAATGAGGGTTTCAGAAACAATTGAAAGAGTACTGAATTTGAACTCAGAAAGGAACCCTGCCTCTATCACTTATGACCTTTGTAACTAAGTCATGTGGCTTCTCTGGGCTCCATCTGTAAAATGAGAGGGTCAGACTAACTGGTCTGGGAAGTCTTTTCCAGCTCTAGATTTTTTGATCCCATAATGCTTTGTGAAGTCAGTGTTCCTGTTTGGCCCCTAAACCCTCCAGGTAAGTAGCTCAAATAGCACTGACATTTCTCCCTTTCTCCAACTCCTCCTCCTGCTTCTTTCTTAACTTGTGCAAGTGGGAGCTAACAGAGATGGGAACAGAGTGCTGGGCAGCGTGGTGTGACCAAGCTTATGTAAATCATCTTTACTATTAGGCATTTGGCATCCTACTGGGCAACCCAGGACCACAGAATCATAGAATTTCAGGAACTACAAAGAAAGAGCCTGGTTGATTTCCTTTGCTTGCTGGCAGTGGGAGGAAGGGGAGAGAGAGGGAGAGAGAGAGAGAGAGAGAGAAACTCTTACACAGAAAGGGGAATACTGGGGCAGCAAGGTGGCACAGTGAATAGAGCACCAGCCCTGGAGTCAGGAGGACCTGAGTTCAAATGGGGCCTCAGACACAACATACAAAAAACTAGCCACGTGACCTTGGGCAAGTCACTTAACCCCAATTGCCCTACCTTCCAAAAAGCAAAAAAAAAGGGGGGTACTAAACAATAAAGAATCAGGGAATGAATACAATCAGTTGAGAGGCTCATATTTAATAGTTTAATTTAAATAGTTAGAATATTTTCAAATAGCTTCTATGTGAACTGCTTATTAGTTTATTAATTCTTATTAAGAACTGTTTATTAACTATTTTATACATCATCCCCACTGAATGCAGCCCATTCAACCCTGAGTAGGTTCTTTTCTTTTCAGTGGTCTGTCTTTCCTTCTTGACCAGTCTGTCTCCACTATTGCTTCCACCAAAATTGCTTCCATAGCCACTACCTAGCTCTTCTGTTGCCCAGGAAGGGGGCAAATGCTTACTGTCTTTCGGAGTCTCACAAGGCCCAGCACCAAAGGAAAAGAGACACAAATGGGAGGTGGTCTCATCCTAGACACATGCTTACTTAGGAGGCCAGGAACTCACAGCCTGTACCCTGGGAGAGGGAAAGGTATCTCCTCATGACCTAGACCCCTGGGAATTGTCCTTATTTTTCAAGGCTGGTAGGCAGAAGACTGAGGGATAGGGATCGTTCCCTTGAGTAGATACACACAGTTTTGACTCAGCAGCCGACTAAAAGAGTTGGCTTTTATGGCTGGCTGACGAGAAGCAGTCCCCTACTGTGAAGTTGGAGGTCTAGGTAAAGGACCTTTCTATCTCACAGGTTCACCTTAAGCTTTCATTAGGCTGTCTGATCTACTGACTGAGCATCCAAGGGGGTGGGTGAGGAAATGTATTATATCTCAATCTCTTAGCAGTTCAAGATGAAAAAATTCAAATTCTTCCCTTGTGTTATATCATATTAGAGATAATATAAGTGGGAGGACAATCCTAGAATGGACTGTCTTAAATCTTCTCATTTATTTTTATTCCTTCAGATTAATTAATTTACTTAGCCAACAACTATTTATTGAGTAAATGGAAAGAGAAAAAAAGAAAAAGAAAATAAACTGAACACTGTATAATTTTATCAACCAAGAACCTTGACCTTTCTTAGAACAGAACCAAGAAAATGCACCTTCCTCCCTTCTCGGTAGAGATGAGGGCCTAAATTGCCTTGTTGTTGTCTTTCTTCTGGAAGAAGACCAAGATATCAGGAAGGTGATGCTATGACATGCAAGTGAATTGGATTTAAGTGAGGATGGCTGTGCAAAGTCACCAGCCTCACTTTCTCCCCCAGAGCCATCTGGGTACAGTGGCTAGATATAGTTCAGGATGATTAAAGATGGCCTTGTATGAAGTAGGAGACCTTGGTCTTTTTAAGCTAAGGTCTTTAACAGGTCTCAATTTGACTGAGGCAGTGCCCATTCAGTGATTAAGTCTAGATAAGAAATGAGACAAAAAATGACCTCTTTTACCTAGTCTAAAAAAAAATATTAATCTGAGAGGGGAAGATCCTCAGGGTTTCTGGCCAAAACAGAAACAAGTGCTATTTACATTCACTCTGAGCCTATCAGGGCCCAAACAATGACCAAGTGGAGCTTGCTCTGGGACCTATTGTTGGCCAATCAATGAGAGCTGGAGTGATTTGGGTTTATGGCATGGTCCTTAAGAAAGAAATCTAGCTGGTAAACCCCATGATATCTTGCAATGTTTCAGTCATCAAAATTTACATCCCTTTCTACAGAGCAGCCACAGGAAAGGAAGGGAGGGAGGGAGGGAGGAAGGAAGGAAGGAAGGGAGGAAGGAAGGAAGGAAGGGAGGGAGGAAGGAAGGAAGGAAGGAAGGAAGGAAGGAAGGAAGGAAGGAAGGAAGGAAGGAAGGAAGGAAGGAAGGAAGGAAGGGAGGGAGGGAGCAAAAAAAAGAAAGAGAAATAAAAAGAAAAAAAAAGCTGTGTTGCTCAACTGGCTAGTTGCCTATATTGTCAGACACAGTTGATCTTTTGGTTGGTGTTACTGAACTGCTTTTTTTCCATTTCCATTTAAAAGTCTTTCTTATAAGGGATAGTTTACTGGGTAATGGAAAGGAAGAGATATTTTAAGTAATGAAGATATCAAGAGTTATAAGTAATATGTACATATATACCTACATACACATATATATCTATACATACATTGTATATATTATATTATTATATATTATGTATTGTACATCTGTACATATATGTTATATATTATATATACACATATATATCCATCCATATATATGTATGTATATATATATATATATAGAAAGGGAGAGGGAGATGCTGAGACCACACATAGATATCAGATATTTATATCTATATCTACTGCTTTATCACCTACTATACCATATGCCAAACAATATGCTAGGCTTTTGGTGGGAATCTTTTAAAAGTATAATTCATAGAATGTACTCTTAAGGAAGATATCTGACTTTAAGATTGTATAAAAAAGTCAGGGGGGGGCCCCTTAAGGCAGAATTCTGAGCATAGCTGGGTCTACCTGGATCCTTGCAATGGAGGGTGTTTTCAACCATTAGGTAGCATATTTCGATGTAAACAGTGATATTTCTTCAATTAGTTTTGTAAACAGGTATTACTTTGTTGAGAATTCCCTTTCTCCTCCCATTCCTACTGCCCAGTACAGAATTAGTCTGCATTTGTTAATGTGGATTCTTTTAATCCATTCATTCAACAAATACAGGCATCCCTCAAATAATACCTTATATATAAGATGATATTCAACCTATGGAGCACAAAAACTTTCTCTTTCTGACCAAGAGCCGATAGTAAGCATTCTCATACCCAAAGCAAATGCACCATAAAACAGCCAGGGGTGAGCAGTCAATAGGAGAGGAGTGTGGAAAGAGAAAGAAAACTCTGGGAAAGTCCCTGACCTCCGACCTCAGGACACAAGGCCCCTTGGGTAGAGAAACTGCTTTATGTATGGGACACAGAGACCCAGAGGCAGGGACACTGGTTACAGTGGGAGGACACTCTGGGGTACCATGAAGTCACTGAAGATTTTTTAGTAGCTTCCTATTTTAATGAATTATTAACTATATTTTGGTATCTTAGGATAAGGCCCAAGTCACCCCAGCTTAGGACTCTGATCTAAACTAATATTTTACCTGATATTTTATGTTTCCGTTGGCTTTGAGATAAGGTTCTATTAAATAATTTCTTCTTTTATTCCAGGTGATTAATTTTCCAAATTCTCTTTTTAAAACCTTTTCTTACCTTCCAACCCTCAATTAAATCCTATCCATCACATGGATTAATAAATGGGGTAGTCTTTTTTAGATCAGTAACTAGGGTGCAGCCACTGTAGCTTTTCAACGGAATTTAGAAATCACTGACAATCCTTCAGCAAGGAGAAACAACTTAGTTGTTCAAGATCACACAGGAAGTAAAAGTTAAAGGGGGAATTTGAATCCATATCCTCTGACTCCTGAGTATCTGCCTTTTCTAGTCTGTCTCCTCTGTATACCCATTAACATATATACATTAGCTCTGAAAATCAAAAGGAGGATGCTCTTGTGTCCACTTTACAGATAGGTCCACTGAGGCACAAGTTACAAGCAACCTCATAAGGTCATGTAGAAAGCCAGAGGCCAAAGAGGGAATAGTCTTTTGGAACCTAGCTCTTTCTTACAGACTAGTATATTGCCCCAGTGACTCTCAAGGCCACTTATCCAGTGGTAAGGGGTCAGATACTCAAGGCTCTCCCTCTATGACTTCTGATTTTCCCATAAATCAGTTTCCAATCTAAGCCCTCCCTTGAGGTTGAGTTACAACCTTGGTAACCCCCAGGGCAGCCTGCCTGGTAATTCCTATTATTCAGCTGTCAGCTGGTTTTTAAAAACCTCCTTTCCTGGTGAGATCCAGTTACTGGGGTTTTAAAGCTGATTCCTTGTGTTAGAGAGAAATCCTATAGCCAGGTAAAACAATGGTAAAGGCTCCCGGCTCATTTCCCCCAATCCTAGTTAGGGATTTCACAAAGTAGAGGGAGCTTAACTCTTTGCATCCCCCTCCTGGGCCTCTGGAGAGGAGGCCACTATGAGAGAACAGGTTTGCCTTTTGGAAGGAGGGAGGTGTGTAAGGGGACCCTGCCCTCCAAAGCAAGCAAGGAAAAAAAAAACAAATTGAGGGGTGGAGGGGGGAAGAGGGAAGGGCCCATCAGGAGATTCTCTAATATCACTGGTTGTTGCTGCTGTTGCAGCAAGCTTGTCTTTCCTCCTAAACCCAGTCAAAAGCTCTGAGCACATCTGTTACTAGGGGGCTCCTGTCAGTCAGGGAAGAACAACACCCGACCCTTCTAATCCAGCAGGGTCCTAAGCACAGCTGGCTCTGTCTGAATCCCTGCAATGGAGGGTATGCCCAACCTCCGGAGGACATATTTGGATGATGTTGACTGATGAGAGAGGGGAGATTCCAGACTCTGCTCCCAGAGAGTCTTTGCCCAAATAGCTCTGACTCTAAAGGGCTGACTGCTTTTCTAATGATTCTTTTTTTTTTTTTAAAGCAATCGGGGTTAAGTAACTTGCTCAAGGTTACACGGCCAGTTCTTTCTGGGTGTGGTGCTAAGTATCTGAGCCAGGATTTGATCCAGGTCATCCCGACACTGGAGCCGGTGCTCTTACTGGCTGAGCCACCTGGCCGCCCCTAAGCAATCGGGGTTAAGTAACTTGCTCAAGGTCACACGGCCAGTTATTTCTGGGTGTGGTGCTGAGTATCTGAGCCCGGATTTGATCCAGGTCATCCCGACACTGGAGCCGGTGCTCTTACTCGCTGAGCCACCTGGCCGCCCCTCTAATGATTCTTATAGAGACTTTGAACAGCTGAAAGGAGACAAGGCCAAGTAACCTTGCCCAGGGTATGGGATGTTCTCTAGAACTGGACTGGCAGAAGTGGCTTGGGGAAGAGGTGTGTGTGTGTGTGTGGAGGGAATATCTTGGTAGAAATGTGAACAGAGTTTGGTCTGTCCCTATCCCACAAGCATCCAACTTCTGGATCTCTAACTAGGAATTCTGACTGTGGTACCCTTGGATGGTACCAAGTGGTGAAGGGTTGGTGGAGGACTGAACCACATAGAGATGTCAGCCTAAAGGACAGACCCAGAGAGGAAGTGTGTCCCTTCTATGTCAGGAACGAGAGACAAAGACCTCATTGCCCTAACCTAGTTACAGCTCTATCCTAGATCCATACAGAGGATTCCTGACATTTTGCCTTGCTTTGCAGGGCTGATTTCACTCTAGAAATCTGAAAGATACCTAGCAATAGATCAGGGACCAAGGAAGTTGGGTAAAATGACCACCTTGGGCTCCCTGGAGTTTTCTCTGTCACTCTTAACTGCTCTGGACTTGCTCAGAACTTCCCAGAAGGGAAACCATCAGTAAGAAATGTTTTAATTTTGAGCATTACTAACAAGATGAAGCAGTTCCTGTGAATGCCATCAAGGCTGCTAGGTATCTCAGTGGATAAAGCACTGGGACTAAAGTCAGGAAGATCTGAGTTCAAATCCACTTCACTCACTAGCTGTGTGACCCTGGATAAGTCACTTACTCTCTGTTTGCCTTAATCCACCAGAGAAGGAAATGGTAAACCACTCCAGTATCTTTGCTAACAAAACTCCATGGACAGTATTGATGTGCCATATTCCATGGAGTCACAAGAGTTGGACACAACTGAACAACACAACATGAGTGCCATTAGCAGGCAGGAGAGCCAATGGAAAGTGGAAGGAAGAGAAAACCTGATGTTGGTGGAAATCTTATGTGATTTCAAGTCAGAGCACTGGGGTTAGAATCCTGGTTGTGGAATTTGCTGTCCGTAGGACCTTAGGCAAGTCACATCACTTTGTTAGAGTAGCTAAGTGCTTAGCCCATAGCAGGTACTTAATAAATGTTTGTTAATTGTCTAATCTAGGAAATGAAGAAATTGGGATGGATGATTTCTATGGTCCCAGTTCTAAATTGTTCAGTTTTTTTTTTTTAAGGCGATCAGGGTTAAATGACTTGCCTAGGGTCACAAAGCTAGTTAAGTGTTTAAGGCTGGATTTGAACTCAGGTTCTCCTGATTCCAGGTGCTCTCTCTACTGCCACCTAGCTGTCCTTAAATCCTGTGATCTTAAAGAAATCGAAAGAGCAATGAGAAGGGAAAAAAGGGAAACAAAAAGTCAGTGTGGAAGGGCAGGATGGAAAACTCTCATCATGACTTTGGATGTCACTCAATGTTGCTGTTTCCTATTATTGTTCTTGAGCAGGAGTTTTTAACAATTTTTGTGTATGTCACGGACCCTTCTTGAAGTCTGGGGAAGCTTCCTCTCAGAATAGCATTTTTAAATGTATAAAATAAAATACATTGTATTGCAAAGGAAATTAATATTATTGAAAGACAGTTTTCAAAGTATTAAAACAAAACAAGATCACAGACCCCAGGTTAAGGATCCCTGCCCTAAAGGTATATAGGTTAGTGGTTTTGTCCCTGAACCATAGAATCTTAGACTCCTAGTGCTGGAATGTACCTTAAGATTAGTATATCATCTACTATTCTCTCTGTGCAGGTACTCAGGACCTCCTTATTTCTCATTGTCCTGGACAGATGCAATTGCCTCTACTCCCTCCCCTCTCTAATTTATCTTCTACAAAGCTGCCATAGATCTAGACCAGTAACTCCCTTGCTCAGGAAGCTTCAATGGTTCCCTATTGTCTCTAGGACAAAGAACAAATATCTCTGGGTGTAAAGCCCTTTACAGTCTGACTCCAGCCTATTTTTTGCAGACTGATTTCAGATTAATCCTTCAGGTCTAGGCAAGCTTATTTAATGCTCTTAATATACATTTTCTCACCTACCTTTGTGACTTTGCAAAACTTTCCCCTCATGTTTAAAGATCCTCCCACTCACCTCTAAGTCTTAGAGACCCAATCTCCCTCCATCTTTCCAAATTTCAGCACAAGCACTATGTCCTAGAGGAGGCAGCATTTTTTTTTATTCCCAAGTTCAGAGTCCCACCCTTCTCAACACATTAAAATCACTTTGCACATGTTTTTTATTGACTTATCTACATATATGTTGTTGACCCCTTGTAGAATGTAAGCTCAGACCCAGATCTTTTCCCCCCACTCCATACTTGTAGATTACCCCAGAGATAAAGCTTCAGAGTAAGGAATAGCTGAGGGACATGTGCTTTGGAATATTCCCTGTCCAGCAAATCAGAGATTTCCAGTCTCTCACTCCTATGATCCTTACTACATATGTGCCTGGGACTTTTTTTTTTTTAACTACATCTGTGAGTTCAGGGGGGTGTGTTCAATTGTTTCAGACTCTTCACTCTTCATGCCCCCATTTGGAGTTTTCTTGGCAAAGATACTGGAGTGGTTTGCCATTTCCTTCTCCAGTTTATTTGACAGATGAAGAAACTGAGGTAAACAGGGTTAAGTGACTTGCCCAGGGTCACACAGCTAGTGTCTGAGGCCAGATTTGAATTCAGTCTACCTGACTCCAGGTCTAGCACTCTATCCACTGTGACATCTATTTGCCCAAATTCAAGGGCATAGAGAAGTCTGAATGAGGATTTCCTTCTACCAAGGCAGATAAACACCAGCTCTGAAACAACATCTGTAGTGATAACTTTGAACTCACTCTCCCAGAGCAAGACTGACTACATCTACCACTGAGGCTTCTAGAGGTCAGAAGTGTCTCTTCTCAGACTCTCTGCTATCCTGGACAAGCTCCATCATGTAGTCATCATGACTCTGAACTCACTTTCTCATCTGAGACTGACCTATGTCTCCTCTGTCTTGATTTGCCCTGGGATCTCATTTATTCCCAGTAAAGAGTCCATTCCTTCTTGTGTATTTTCTGGTATGTTTTAGTGTGCATAATTTCTCCGATTTCTGCTTCCTGTCTGCTTGTTTACTTATAACTATTTATAATGCTTTTTATGTAACTAGTGTTTGATGGAAAGGAGTTAAAATAGCAAATGTAAGTTAAGATATGGTGATCAGGGAGGAGGCTTTTCTTTTGAACCCCTAAAATTGCACCTCTGGATCAGCAATATGGGGAAGGGAGCAGAAAACTATAATTCAACTCTGGTACCCCTTTCTGGAGGGCAGCTAGGTGGCACAGTGGATATTACTTTCTAGAGTAAGGAAGACCTGAGTTCAAATATGACCTCTGACACTTACTAGCTGTGTGACCCTGGGCAAGTCACTTAACCCTGTTTGCCTCAATTTCCTCATCTGTAAAATGAGCTGGAGAAGGAAATGGCAAACCACTCCAGTATCTATGCCAAGAAAACCCCAAATGGGTTCATGAATGAAAATGACCAAACAACACCCCTTTCTGAGAGTGGGGAAAAGAGGGCTCAGCCTTATGGCATTCCTGGAGCTTGCTTCCCCTCCTTCCCTTTCAGTGGTTGTGCAGACTCCTCCCTGGACTCTCTTCTTCTGCTCAGAGTTGGTCCTGACCTCAGATCATATCTATCCACACCTTCTGAGAACCTTTAACAAAGTATGGTCCAATAGATTTTGCAAATGGTCAGTTACCTGAAGTATTGAGAAGTTAAATGACTTGCTTAGGGTCACACAGCAGGTTTCACTGGCAAGATTTTAATTCAGGTCTTTCTGACTTCAAGGCTGAATCTCTAACCACCACACAATGCTACCTCTGTATCTTGTTTTTGTCTCTTTATCCTCAGCACTTAGCACAGTGTCTGGTATGTAGAAAGTGCATAGTGAGGGCTTGTTGAATTAAACTGAATGAATGTAATAGAACTTTGCGTTGCGTCTTGCTCTTTGAGCCTCAATTTCTTCATTCATAAAATGGGACTAATCATACGAGTGTCACCCATCTCACCTCTTTATTGTGAGGCCAGTACTTTGGAAAATGAATATGTATGAGCTGTTATTATTGCCAGGATAGCTATCAGCCCTTAGGAAGGACAAGGTGGATGTCTCAGTCATTTTCTTCAACTTCCTTTTGCCTCTACCTCACCTTTTGTGGACACCATTTTCCCACCAGAAAGATCAAAATCCCTCCTAATCTACCAAGCAGGGTCCCAGTGTTTGACCCTGATTAATCCTTAAGAACAACTGAATTGTTATCTCCATTAAAGAGAGGGTACTCCCTTCTAATCAGGGTGGGGCAGATCCTAGGATCCAAGGCCTAGTAGGATGAGACCTCATCCTATTCATCTAGTCCAAACCTCTCATTTTACAGATAAGGAAACTGAGGCTCAGGAGAGTTAAGTTATTTGCCCAAGGTCACTCAGTGAGCAGGCATCAAAGGAAGGATTTGAACCCAGGGCCCTCTTCATCACCAGTGTTCTTCCCATCATACCATACTTGATTGATAAAGGATAAAAAGAATTGTAGCCTCCCCTTTACAGGATCATTGACTTAAAGTTGGTTATCTTGTCCAACTCCCTCATTTTGACAACTTGTGGCAAAGCTCTGATTGCCCTACCTGTGGTAACTGCAGTAAGTAGCAGAGTGAGGATTAGAACCCACACCCCCCAACTCCAAATTATGTGCTCTTTCCATCACTACTGTTTGGAATTGCTATTGTGTGTGATATTACAAACTTTGATGGGGCTCTAGGTGAAAACTTCTCTGGGAGAGAGGGGTGCTGGTGAGCCATGATTCATCAGCAAAGGTAGAAGTGCCAGGCAAGATAGGAGGGAAAGTTCCCAGGAACAAAAGGTTCCTCCCAAGGATGGGCAAGGGCAGGGAAATGCATGGACTCAGGACAAAAATTAAATAAGTGAAAGGTTTAACCAAACCATCACATCCCCATCCAGGGGAAATATTTACCAGGCACTTCCAGACCAGCTGGAGGAAGCAATTATCTCAACACCACCCAACTCAGTCGGGCTAGATCTGCATCCCAAGGCTTAAGAAGTCTGAGGTCTTCACTGAGGAAGGGTCTACAACCCTGCCCACTGCCCCAAGGAAATGTGACATTTACATGCCATATCTTCACTCGCCCTGCTGGTAGGATGGTGCCCAAGCAGCCCCCGGATAACAGAGAGGACACCGCCCCCCCCCCCAAGATGTTTATTTTGCAGCTAACTAAGGCCTAGTCAGGGTGCCACGATTCCAAACTAAAGTTTGAGAAAGGCCTCTTCCTCCTCCTCCTCCTCCTCATCCTTCTTTTCCTTCTTCCTTCTTTTTGCTTTGGAGTCCAAAATGTGAAACTTGGGCAGTAACTTAGAACTGCTACGTGGACTGATAAGGTTCTCCTCTCTAAGGAGCTCGCAGGTGGTAAAGTCACACAGGGTGTAGACGCTGTGTTCCGACCAGAGGACATGATAAATTGGGTCTTGGGGGCACCGAGCCACATCACTTGTGACCAGGAAGCTGTGAATCCCGTTCGCAATTGCAGGGTATGCAAATTGAAGACATCTTTCCCTCTCCCCCAGGTTATTATTTAGTCCGATCACGAAAAACCCTGGGGTTCATAGGAACACATTTTGGGCCTACTTTCTGTTTTTTGGGTGACAAAAAAACGGGGTGGCACAGTGACGCCAAGGCTGGGAGCCGACCTTTCGCTTCTATGGCGGTTCAGAATTTTGCCCTGCCCCCTTGCCTTGCATCTCCTGGAAGGTTCACACATTCGTGACTATCCCTGCCTGCTGCCCAGCCCTGGACTCGGAGCTTCGATCGCCATTGGTCAGGTCGTCGTCGAGGGGCGGGGCTTCGTCAGCTGTTTGCGGGATGCCTGAGAGCGGGGGTATTTTGGAAACAATACCGCGCGGGCGGCGGCGGAGGGTGGCCTCCCTGCGCGCGCGCCTGCCGCCTGCGCCCCTTCGCCAGGTAAGCCCCCGGGGATGGGGGGCTGACCGGCCGAGCGGGGTGCAGCGCCCCGCGGGGGGCAGACGGCGCCGCGTGGCGGGGAGCGGGCTGCAGTGAGTGCCCGGTGTCGGGGGCAGAGTGGACCCGTGGGGATCCCCGCGGTAGGGAAGGCTTGGAGTGATGGCCAGTACTTGGGGGCAGTGCAGGGAGGAGGGAGGAGGAGTTAAAGGGCCGACACGGATAGGTGAGCTACCTCACATTCCGGTGATTTGTGAGCGCGGGGCTCCCAGGAAGGTGCTTGGGGTGTCCTCCGCCCCAGGGGGGTCGCTGGCAGAAAAGGGGCTCAGGTTGCAATGACCAAGGAAGCTTGGGGGTGCAGTGCCTGTGGGACTTTGAGGTCTGGGGTGTCTTAGCTCTCTTTTTAGATTTCTATTCCAAAGTAGGGATGGTGGCAAAGAGTTTTGGGGTGTACTGCCTCCCAAGGGGTCTGACTGCTCCTTTACATCTTGGCTTCCTTTACCTCCTTCCCATCTCTGTCTGGGCACGGAGCCCCAAGCGCTCATCACTGGGCTTTGGCTCTGAGCCCTGGCATCATAGCCTTAGAGCTGAGGCTCTTTCCTGGAGTTATCTTGTACTGTGGACCCAGGTCTGTAGTATACACATGACCCCTGGTTTCTGGCAGCGCCAGGGGCTCCGGCTGCCTAGTTTCTGTCTGTGCCCCCTGGGGCCAAGCCCGACTTTTGGAAGCCACTGTCACAGCTGGAAAAGGTTTGGGCAGGTCCAGAAGGGCTTGGATATCACTTTGGAGTAATGTCTTACCTGGCAGTGTCTTCCTGAGGAAATCGAGCCCTCTGGGTCAGTGTCCCACATCCTCAGCTCATGGGGATCTCTTCTATCATTTATCCCAAGGTTTTTTCAGGGAATATTTGCCTCATCTTCCACCCCTCCCCCAGTCAGCGTGCCACAAGTTTTCAGGACTAGCTTGTACTGGCAGAGGAGACGAGCTGAATCACTGGGGAAAGTCAGATCAGGTGTGTGTGTGTGGGGGTGTCTGTGCACTTCCTACAGTAGAGAATGGAAAGGGTCCTCAGGGGATTGCTGATCCAACACACTCAGGCTACACCTCCCCCACCCACCCAACCCAGGCAATTTAGAACTAGGGCTCTGCCTGGAGGGTAAAAGCTGACAAACTTCATAAGAGAAAAAGAGTCTCTGTCTTTTGTCTGTATTTGTGGGATACCAGCCGTTTTAAAGGGAACACTCTTTGGGGTCGCTGTTATCAGGTAAATGCTGTCATTCTTCTAGGCAACAGGTAACCACCACTACAAAACTCTGGTAGAACAGCCTCAGGTCAGGTCAGTTAGAAAGTTTGCATCCTGGTCCATAGGAGAGTGTGTGTGTGTGTGTGTGTGTGTGTGTATGTATGTATGTATGTGTAGACACCAGCCAGTCATCAATATGTGCCCCATGGGAGTGACAGATTTGATGAAGGCAGAAGTATTTGATACCCAAGCTCTCCAAACTTACATGTGATCTACTCAGATGCTTCAGAAAAACACAGTTCAATTTGGATTATGTTTGAAAGCAAGAGGTAACCTGGGAGACAGGAGTCCTAAGTTCTGTATTTGATGCTGTCTTTGACAAGCTTTGTGCCATGGCACTCAGTTGAAGAAAGGCCATTGGAGATTGTAGGTGACTTCTGCTTTTGGGCACTAGCAAAGCTAAGACATACTGTCACATTGGAGTCACTGAATACATGGGACAAGCGTGTAGCATTGAGTTATAAACTGTGGGAGTAAGGGGCGGCCAGGTGGCTCAGTGAGTAAGAGACTTGGGATCAAATCCGGGCTCAGATACTTAGCATCGCACCACCTTGGGCAAGTTACTTAACCCCGATTGTTTAAAAAACAAACAAACAAACAAAACTGTGGGAGTTGGGGAGTGTGTCACCCCAGGACTTAGTCTTCTCTAAGCTGTGAAGAAGAGCTAATAGTCAGGGGAAGGTGGAGTGATGCCAGAGAGATGAGGCTGAGTTTTACTTCCTCCTAGGAGGTAGGATACACAACTCCCAGGTTCAACTAGGGACAGGCATGGGAACTCTTTGAGGTAGGGGTTTGGGACCTTGCAAGGAGCAGGTTCTAAAAGCATCTAGACGATAAGCTCACCCTCCCAGTGGACTTCTGAAGAGCAGATAGCTTAGTTCAGCCACTCTCCAGATTCAGAGCATCTTGTTGTGACTTGGGCTGTCCCAGGAATCTCACCACCACTAAACCACCCTCCAGTGTCTATTGGTGAGTGTTGAGCAAGTGGGGGCGGGGCATAGGAGAAAGTTAGGCAGCTGGGAGGGACTTGAGCAGGTTCTGGAGCTGAAAGCAAGGCTGCAAGGTTATTGTTGGCTTTTGTTGTAGTTGTTGCGGCTCAGCCAGGAGTTTAGCTCTGCCTGAGTGTAGCAGTGAGCTCCCTAGGGCGGAGATCATGCTTCTCTCTCGCTTGTAGGGAACACTGTGTCTGCAGCCTGCTTGGGTGACCTTGCACTCCTGGAGCAGGTGAATAACTTGGGTGCCTTTTTTTCCCCTACTGCTTTCATTGTTTACCATTTCCTAAATACCCCATAGCAGCACCCAAACTCTGTAAGCAAGTCTCATAGCAGCCAAAATAGCCCTTGCCAAGAACACTCACAGCCTGAACTCCACAGACAGGCCTGTTCAGGAAAAGAAGCCAAGGGTAGAAGAGGCTGTGGGCAGCCTAGTAGAGGGACCAGGTGTGTTGGGCTTTGCCCAGGTAGTTTGGGGGATTATTTTTTTTTTGTCTTCATTCATAGGTCCCCTGTGCCAAGGCTATCAAGCGGTTCCTGACCTTATCTCCCATTGGCTAGGGAGGAGCATGGAGAGCTGGGGCACTGATCTTCCAAGGGGACGTGGGGAGCGGCACTCCAGACCTGATTGCCTTTCTTTTGCAGGAGAGATGGAGCCTCCTCGTTATGTGGAAGAGCTGGAGGATGATGTGTTTCACCCAGAGGACTCAGAGCCTGCTGCTCAGCCAGGGGGCTTGACCTCAGCCGCTCTGTTTGCCCAGAGCCAGCCTGACTACATGCTGGATGGGCTGCAGCTTTTCCCTCTCACCCACTGCTGCGGCCCAGGGCTTCGGTCAGTTGGCCAGGAAGACAAGGCTACTCAGACCCTCAGTCCAGCATCCCCAAGCCAGGGTGTCATGCTGCCTTGTGGAGTGACTGAAGAGCCCCACCGACTTTTTTATGGTGAGTTGGAGTGCCGCCTTCTCTCCTGAGTTCAGGGGAGAGGGGAAAATATCCCTTTTAATAGAGGTATGGCAGAGGGCAACAGGGATATTGAGCCCTCATTTCTTTCTGCTACTTGCTGGATCAGTTGTCAGTCCTCATAAAGCTAGATTGCCTTGCTCATCATTTACCATTCCTTGATTCAGTCAACAAATAATTGTTGAGTACCTACTATGTGCAAAGCACTATGGTTCAGTGCTAGGGAATTTAGAGCAGGTATTCTCTCACTATTCCAAGAATACTACTGTTCTGGTGTACGAGGTGACTTTTCCAGGACTAACATTCTCTTTTTTCTGTATTCTAAAGTCCCTTTTGGCTCTGATTATCTGTTTCTCTGCTCAGTGAGTATGGCAGGTTTTTTTCCTTTGCATAGTGGGGACAGCCCAGTCTGAGATCTAGTTGTGTCTCTCCTTGCTTCTACACATTCAGGAGGGGCCTTTGGGGGAAGAAAAGGACTAGCCAAGCCTTCTTGGTTTGATGTTGGCATTCTGTCTAGTAGGAAAGCTATAGGAAAGCCCTTGCCTAGTTATCAGTGACCTGTGGTGGTAAGGAAAGGGTGGTGGTGGGGAAGATGTCAGAGAGCTTACCCACTCCCTCAAGGGTTATCACTTGGTCTGTTGCTACATTGCAGTTCCCTCTGGAAGAGAATGTTCTTAAGGGCCAAGCTTGGCTCCCAGCTTTTATTGAAGACTACTTGTGGTTGGAAGGAGAGCAGGAGAAAATTGCCAAGTCCTGGCTGGGTTTGGCTTCATGCTGAAATAGAGGCTAGTCCTCAGGAACAGGGTGGCTTAAATCCAGGCAGATCCCATTCCCATTACCTAAATTTAAGGGGCATGAGGGGCAGGCATAAGGAGTGAGGTTAAGCATTAAGCCCACTTTTTAGTTTAAAGAGAGAAGAGGAAAACTGTGTTCTGGAGTTATCTTATGTGTATGGGATGAGGCACAGGACCTGTGAAGA
This sequence comes from Petaurus breviceps papuanus, assembly GCF_028583685.1. Lineage (NCBI taxonomy): Eukaryota > Metazoa > Chordata > Mammalia > Diprotodontia > Petauridae > Petaurus > Petaurus breviceps. The sequence continues at coordinate 2,459,587 of NW_027186492.1, read as the reverse complement.
CTGCATTTCTTTCTAAAGGAACTGCCTTACAGTGATAAGGCAAAGCAATCTGTACTGAGTTGACCTGAGCAATTAGAAAAGGAGGGGGGGGAGTGGAGCATCTGTGATTTGAGGGCTGCCCGTAGTCCCTACATTCAGAGGGCATCCCAGAAGTCCCAGCCCAGACTGCTTGCAGACAGACTTTGTTTTTCCTCTGGCCTGAGGCGCTCTCTTCTTGGTCTTGGCGGTATTGCCTGAAGCGAGTTGGGGAGGTTCCAGGGCGTATCAACCTCTGCAGCTCCACCTTTTGGCCCTTTCCTCAGTCTATTGGAACCAGAAACCCTGGAGAGCTTAAAAATTCCTTCTAGAAAGGGGCTTCACCCTGGAGGGAAATGAGTACTTAATTATGGTAATATACAGCCTTAAAAATAACTCTCAGATTTGTTACTTTCTGACCTTCTAGCTTAATTTTATACCCTGTTCCATCATTTACTCTGTGTTCTGTTGAGATTGGACTCTTTGTCTTTGCTCACAGTGCTCTGTATACCTGGAATGCCCTACCTTATTCTTCTCCATCCTTTAAGGCTCAACTCAGATAAGTTAAGATAACTTGGAACTGATGCACCTGTATAGGAAGCTTTTCCTTTTCCTCCTCCTCCTCCTTCTTCTTCTTCTTCTTCTTCTTCTTCTTCTTCTTCTTCTTCTTCTTCTCTCTCTCTCTCTCT
>NW_027186492.1:2428020-2458783 GCF_028583685.1 Petaurus breviceps papuanus | reverse complement strand
TCTCTCTTTCCTTTCTCTCTCTCTTCTTCCCACTTCCCAATGAGATGTGAACATCTTTCTCTCCTCAACTCTTAAAGTAATGCCTTTATCTTTCTTGTACTCTTATCATGTTCTAGTCTATACCATAGTTATTTGTGTATGTCAGGTCAGGTACTGAGTTTTATTTCCATTATTTCTTCCCCTACAATACAATATGGCACTTAGTAGACTCAAATCCTTGCATAAATTCTTAGTTAATCAACTTGGGCAAATAGATGAGAGACTCTATCTACTATGGAGTTGTGCCAAAGTTCAGATTTATATTCTGATTTTTGATCAAGCCTCCAGAATGTCCAGTGGAAAGAACATTGGCTCAAGCGTCAGAGGATCTGAGTTAAAATATGACCTCTGGTGCTTACTCCCCGTGTGACCTTGGCCAAATCATTTAACTTTTTTGAGCCTTAGTTTCCCCATTTGCAAAATGAGAGGGTTGGACCACATGGCCAGTGAGATCCTTCCAGATTTGCACTTGGAACTGATACTTACTATGTGCCAGTGGACCTTCTTAGGCATTTGTGTTTGAGGCCCCCAAGAAGGACGCTGGCTGTTGTGTAAAATGCTGGCTCCCGTGGGCCTTTTCTCTCTTGCCATCTTTACAGGCAATGCTGGATACCGACTTCCCCTCTCTGCCAATTTTCCTGCGAGCCTGAGGCTTGGAGAGGAGCCCCCAGAAGAGCAGTGGGAGCATCAAACTGAGGTGCAAATTGCCCGAAAGCTTCAGTGCATAGCAGACCAGTTCCACAGACTCCACATGCAGCGGGTAGGTATCAGCCAATAGAAGCTGAGCTTCAATCGGGTGCCAGGACTGTAAGAACCCTATGCTGCCTCTCTCTCATTTGAAGTTCTCATTCAGACTTGGGACATCCTTCAGTCGGCCTCTGGGACTCTTATTTGACTTGGGATTGCCACAGTTTCTGAGGAATAGTTGGGCCCAGTTGGGGGGAGCGTCTTGAACCCTAGAGATGAAAGTTAAGAAGAGTCTCACCTTGATGCAGAGACAAGAAATATTGAAGGGGGTTATACTGAGGCAGGAACTACAAAAGGGCTGGGCAGCAGCTTGGTCACAATCCCCACCTCCCCATCTCCTCCCCCAGCACTGTCACCCCTGTGGATTGGAGTGGATGCTCACTCCCCACCGCTGGCTCATACATTCAGTGCAGCAGAAGGAAGGTTAACCCAGGCAGTGGGGCTCCAGCATGGGAGGGGGAAGCTGTGGAACCGGTTGTAATTTGACACTTTCCAGCTGGGGAGGCCGCCTGATCTGATGTCTCTGTCTGGGAACCAGGGCCAAGGGACTCAGGAGAAAATAGTACCTCTGAGAATCCCTCCTGGCCTGGGACTTGGGGTGCCCAGTGGCAGCCCAGCCCTGGCACCACCACTGTGGAGCATCGCATGTCAGTGAAGCATGTGGCAGAGTTAGTCAACAAAGGCGGTGGCGGCCGGCTGGCTCGTGCAGGAGGAGCTGTGGAGGGCCCTGGGCTGCACCCTCCCCCCCCAGGGCCTTTCCGAACCGGTCTGCCCAGCCAGAACACTTAACCCTTCCCCCCCTGGCAAACATTTTGGAGTGTTGCCCAGGCAGGGAGAGCTATCTCAGACTGATTCTGTATTAGAGGACACCATGCTGAGTGTGAATTCAAGTCACTTGGAAATCAAGGTAACCAGTCTTTGAGGTACACAATCCTAGCTGGTCTCAGTTAAGTCAGTGGTGGCTGTGTGTTTTCCACCCACCCCACATACTAAAGGAAAATTTGCTTTGGGACACAAGATTAAGTAAGTGATTTCAGATGTCTCAAAGGGAATGACTGACTAGGTATAGACCTGGTCCCTAATCCCACCTCACTTTGGTGTCAGAGCTGAACAGTGGCTATATCTTGGAATATCTTTACTGCATCCACTTGGCAGCAGTAATTTCCCAGGTATAGGTTTGTGTAGGTTTAGATTTGATTAAAATCCAGGGCAAAGGGAGAAAATGAGATAAAAAATGGTGTTGCTAGTGTGGGTCCACGAATACGTTCTGGTTCCCTTGCTGGGCCTTTACTCATGGTGGGGGTAGGTAGGTTGTCTAAGGACAGAAGCAGTGATATGGTATTGGGTAGCAAGAGTAATCCATAGGGGATGGGTGAAGGTTACATCAACAAAGATGGCTTGGAAATCATGGCTCTGACCCTGACCCAGAGTCCCTATCCCCTTGTTTCTATCCCTTAGCCCCAAGAGCTTCCCTTTTGGCTCACACCCTAGGTCCTTGACCTAGTTCCAAGTTGGCCTAATTCTCTCCAGGCCTCCCTTTCCATCCTTACCCTTGTCCCCTAATCTACTGTCTCCATTACTGGATCTTACACAGTGGTTTGGCACAGGGAGGAGCTGTTCAGAACTGTTCCTTCTCTGCAGTCACATTTTTAGAACTGAAGGGAGCTCGGCCACACACTGCCTCCCCTCCTCTGGCTGGAAGGAATTCTCTTGTAGTCTGTGTATCCAACAACTTTCTTGGTCTCCAGTGGTGGGAGCTGTCTGGTCAGTTATTTCTCCAGGGCATTCCTGTTTAACTAGTCTGGTGTGGGATCTGAATGTGAGGTGAAGGCCTCTCACCCCTTCCTAGTGCCTGGCTTGTACTCCTGGCTCCTCTTTTGTCCAGTGGTCTGACTTCTTGGTGCTACATTAACACATTTTCACCTAGGGAGATTTTCCCCTACAAACACACCTAAGAAAAGGTAGTAGGGAATCCTGTCTTCCCAGGACTTGGCTGCAACTAAAATGCTTCTAGCCCCCAATCTTAGTCCCCCAGCTCTGGCTACTAAACAGGAAAAGGTGACACAGGAGTTTAGAGTGGTCCCTTTAAGAGCACAGAATCAACTTCCCAGCCCTACTTAGGCTGTGAGCCAGAGGCGCTCACTATTCAATCTCAGTCTGGGTTGCTGACCTCCCAGGGCCCTGGCCATCTCAGCTGGGGGGAGGGGAACTGGAGTGCAACCTTCCAGGGAAGCAAATATTGAGTGTTCAATGGATGGACCCTGCCTGAACCTTCCCTCCCCCTACCAGTGACTTTGGAGTGATTTTAAATTCTGACTTTCCAACCTGTTTTCTCAGGGCCAATATTTTGTAAAAGCCAGGCTCTGATGTTATTTCTTTTCTCTTTGAAAATTTCCACTAGCATTTATTTCTTCCTTCCCTTCCTCCCAGTTCTAACACCAGGCTCTGCTCCTGCTACTAGTGCCTTCAGGGAAACTACAGGGTCTAATAACCATAAGCAAAATGCCCACAGATATTCTCTCTTTTGGACCTTTAAGAAACTGACATTAGAAGCAAGTCACTTTTTGCATTGGTCCCTTACATTTATTACTGACTGGCATCTCACATCTACAAAGCACTATTGTCTTTAATCCTTGGCCCATTTTTGCTTTCTCTCTTCCCCTCTTTGCAGGCTGGGAAGGTGAAGCCCACAATGGTGAAGGGATTTGGGATCCCACACTTTTGCTTCTTCCCTTGAGTTGTGTTCTTTCTCTCCCTGCTTGGTCTTATGTTCCATTTGCTCCTTCCTAAGGCATGGCCAACATGTAACTTGTGACTTTGGCCAAGGCTTTCTTCCATGGAGGCTGTGTCCAGACTCTGGGACCATATATTTAAGGTTGGAAGGGACTTCTGAGGACTTCTAAGCTACATAAAGTCACACAGGTAGTAAGGGTCAGAGATGGTGTTTGAATGTAAGGCCCTCTAACTCAGGGCCAGTATTTTCCTTTCTAGGTTTTTGTTTTGTTTTTGCTTTTACGAAGGGATTTTGACTTGAAATATGTTGTCAGAATAAATGTACAGATATTTCTTGCAATACCTCTAAGTCGTCCTTTCTCCTGTATCTCTTCTGTCTCTGGGGGTGCAGACTCACCCTTTAGCTCAGTTCCTGAGTGACATCGGTCCTGCTGGGATCATGGCCATGTATGGCATAACTGCCTCATGAGTCTGACTTAGACTCCTGCTCCCCAAAAGCCTGTTTGAAGAAGGAGTCTTCTTTGCTTCTTGGGGCATTGATACTGGACTGACTGCAAGATATGGTCTGGAACCTTGGCTTTAGAATAGTGGGATGCCAAGAGGTTTCCCTCCCTTTTCCAGATACTGTGATACTTAATCCCTAGAGGCTATTGTTACTTCCTCTGTCACTTGATTAATCCTAGCTAAGGTTCCTTCTCACTCTAAATGCCTCATTTTTGGCCCCTGGTGGGATAGCTCAGGGGTTGAGTGATACAATCAGAGCCAAGGGGGAGAGAGGTCCCAGTTTTGTGGTAGGGTCCCTAGGAAGGATGAAGGGAGATCTAACCACTTTCCTCCTACCTCCTCAGATCTTGAGACACTTTCACTCTGCATGTTAGACTGGGTATCTGTTTTATATTCCTACTTTCTCTGTCTTCCCTCAGCTATTCTTTCTGTAAAATCAGGGAAATCTTCCTACTATGGGGAGCTATGGGTCAAGGTCAGAAGGCTAGATGAAGTTAGGGATGGATCTGTAGTATTCATCTACATTAATTATTTATGGAGAGCATGGAGCTCTCAATGTGTCACCAAATGGAGACCCAGTGTGGAAATTAAAACAGAATGTAAACTCCTTAAAGGCAGGGACTACTTAATCTCTCTGATAGCTTTTCAGTTGAAGACTTATTTCTCAACCTGCATTGCCCTCTGGGGACTGTTGCAGTTGTGATGGTGGTCATTTAGGGATGGACACTGAGTTTAGAGACAGAAAATCAAAGTCTGACATGTGCCTGCTAATGGCTTTTTGGGTTTCCAAGGCATTTGGAGGCCGAATGTAGTATTACCTCTTCCTACCTACTTATAAGCCCTATTTGTCCTGCTAATTCCATTGTTTAAACCCAGAAGTGTAGGCTTTGACTCCTTGATGCATCCCTGAATTGATGAAGTATGCAGTGCAATCTCTGAGGTCCAGTGAGGGAACCCAGGGTTTGACTACTCAGGGTTGACCTTCCTGTTCTCTGAGTGCATGTGTTCTTCCTTCTCCAGAAGAGGATAGCAATATTTCCTAGCTACTTCCATAGATGCCTTGCTAGAACTTCCACAGAGAGGAATCCTTGCTTCTTACAACACAAGGGCTAGTTCCTGTGCTCTACTCTACCTTTGCTCCAACACAGCATGGCATGAAGGAGGGCATGCGTGGCTCAACCATCATGCATAGGGCTGATGGTGAATGGGTCTCATGGTCCACCTTAAACCTTGGGACATTTCCTGGAGACCTCATGAAGCTAAGGCACCCTTGGCTTCAGGATGGCTGTCCAAGAAAACTTAAAAGCGGATAGGAATTAGGCACCTAGAAACTATTCTTTGGCTTGTACTGGGGAATTTATTCCACCTTGCCTAATTTGACCTGGAAATACTAAGCATAATCATCATTAGGTTCTTAGAAAATTAATTCTGGATGAAGTTTCACCTGTGCTATAAGCTAAAGCATCATTTGGCCACTTTGATGACAGGCATTTTCTTTTCCAGAGGGAGTTAAAAAATAAATTTAGTTTGAGGCATAGGCCTAGCCTGTAGTTTATATAAGAGGTTAGGCACCTTGGGGGAGAAATTTTGTAGGTGACCAATTGTAGCCTCATATGACTGATGGTGAAAGTTGCCTCTTGCCTCTTAGAAGAGGTGGCAGTCTATGGGTGTGGAATGAAGTATACATTTTCAGGCATGACCAACATTTTGATTTGTTTTTCTTGATTATATTATTTATTGCAAGGGAAGATTCTAAATCAAGGGAGGTGGTAGGGGGCTGTGGGGGAGAGAAGTGGAGAATGACACATTAAAAAAGAAAACGGCATCAATGAAACATTTTTTAAAAGAGAGAGAAGGCCAGCCTAAGTGTTGGCTTATGTGGTGTATTGGACTTATCAGTGACTTTTTTTGCCCAGTGCCTGACTCGTTAGCTTCCTGGCCTTTTAAAACCCTCCTGTTATTGGGTGGTTTTTCTAAACCAAGACTGTGGCTTGCACTGTAGCTTAGCCTCTAAGAGGGGGTGGTCCTGGGCTGGGGGACGGGAAGGACCCAGGGACTGATGAGGAGGCCCTAGGGAGTGAGCCTCTGCCACTGGAGTGGAAAGCCTGCCTGGAGCACTTCAGAGAGGTGGGGTGGGGGGGAGGGTGCTGGGCAGGAGTAGAGGTGGGCAGAGGGGTGGCTGTAGAGAAAGGCTGTGCGTGAGAGGCCGGGCTTCTGGGCCCTGTGTTTGCTCTGTGGCTGGCTCTGTTTATATCGATGGCTATATTTAGCCTCTGAGTCATCTGTGTGGCTGACAAGGGGCCGAGTTCCCCACAGGCTCTGCACCTGACAGCTCCTCCTTCAGTGTTCCAGGAGAAGGGGCCAGTTAGTTTCTCTCCACCGTGGTAGGCGTGTGCGTGTGCCTGTGTGTGTATGTGTTCATGTGCATGTGTGCAGCGTGTGTGTGTGTGTGTGTGTGTGTGTGTGTGTGTGTGTGTTTGTGTGTGTCTAGGGGGGAAGGGTTGGCAGGGATTATACTGATGTATAATGTGGCTTGGATTTTAACCCGTGCTACTTACTGGAGGCCAAAAAAAAATACCCTTACTATTCCCACGATGACCAGAACAAAGTGTATATAGAAGAGATGGGAACTCAAGCCTCCTCTCCTGCTTAGGTGTGCAGTATCCAGGAAGGAAAGCCCCAGGGGGGCAGGAACCAGCTAACCTCAGGGGCCTTTGGGAGGAGCCCAGTCTTACCTCTCCATAGCCTTTTGGATCCAAATAGCACTCTGCCCTCTACCCCCTCATCCCATGGAGTCAGAGGATCCAGGTTCAAATCCCATTCTGATCATTTCCTGGGCATGTCACCTAACTGCTCTGGGCCTCAGTTTCCTTATCTGTAAAATGAAGGAGTTGGGCCAGATGCTCTCTGGGGCCCATTCCAGCTTCAAATCTCTGATCCTGTGAGCTATTACTCCTACCCCTGTATCCTAGGGGAGTCAAATATCACAGTTCTGTGCCAGGCTCCCAAGAGTCTTCTTCACTTCTCCATTTGTAGACCAAAGGGAAGTGAGGCACCGAGGGGGCTTTTAGAGAAGCTGGGCACGGGACTCTATAGCTCTCTCCACCGAGACCCCTACCCCTATAGCTCCATTACCTACCCCAGCAATGTGATAAAGCGACAAGGAGGGGAGGAGGGCCTATCAATCTGGGGGAGAGGAATAGATCCAGACCTTTTTACCTCTCCTCCAGGCTCTTCAGCCCTCCCTTCCTTGGAGCCACCTACCCTAGCCACCAAAGTCAGCCTTTTGGGTTGGGTAAGAAGGGAAGCCCAGCTGCTGCTGGGCATGAGAACGGGCTGTCCTAAGGCTGCCCTCTCCTCCCTGTGAGGCGATTGGTGTTGCCATGGTGGCAAGTGGCTTCCCCTTCCTGTAGGCATAGCCGTCAAAGGACACAACTCTTGGCAAGGTGGGGTTTTTTCTTTCTATTTTGGTGAAAAAACTGAAACGTTGAATTTTAAGAAGTGTCTTCCCTGTCAATCTGTCTTCCCTGGCTGGTCTGTTTCCTGCCTCGGGGTCTGAACCTGTGGGGTTCAGTCTCCCCTAGGACAGTGTATAGAATTCACTCTCTAATCTTGGTACCAGGGAGGAGAGGGGAACAGAATGGGAATAGCTCTAAGGTCTGACTGTCTGGAGGGGGGAGAGGGTGTTTCTCTCACGGGTCTTGTAGCCTGAGGCCCTTTTCAGTAGGATCATAGAGAGCTGAAAGGTCTCTCCAAGGTAATCTAGTCTAACCCTGTCATTTTATAGTTGAGGAAACGGAGGATAATAATGTTATTTGCCCAGAGTCCCACAGGTGATAAGCATTAGAGGCACCAGAACCAGTGCCCTTTCCCATGTTGAGGGAATTTCTCTGCAAAAATGAAGATAAGGCCCATTTTTGCCTTAGACTTAATTTCATCCTTCACTAGTCCACATTTCAGCTAGGTAGAAAGAAAAGAAGAAAGGACATTAATGTTTAAGTGCCTACAATGCAGCTAGTTGGTGCAATGGATAGAGCTCCAGGCCTGGAGTCATGAAGATCTGAGTTCAAATCCAGCTTCAGATGCTTACTAGCTGTGTGACCCTGGGCAAGTCACTTCACCATTTGCCTCAGTTTCCTCATCTGTAAAATGAGCTGGGAAAGAAATGGCAAACCACTCTAGTATCTTTGCCAGTAAAACCCCAAATGGAGTCATGAAGAGTCAGACATGACTGAAAATGACTGACCAATAACAACAACAATAATCCACGTGCCCTGAATAGAATTGAAATGGCCCCTTCCTATCAAGGAGCTCACATTCTATTGTATACCGGAAGAATGGAGAGTCACAGATTTAGAGCTGCTTATAAATGAGGAGACTGAGACCCAGAGAGGTTGAATGACTTTACAAAAGTCACTCATGTCAAAAGCAGCAGATCTGGGATTTTCTTTAAGTCTTTTGAATTGGATTTTCCTCTGACATCTCTCTCACACTGTCATGACTACAGGGACCTTGTCCTCAGGCCTTGGCTAGGTTTCATATAGATAGAGAAAAATAGAATGAGAAGGTATAGACCCATTCCTGAAACATTCACTGGAATTTTCAGAAATGGAATTGTGCTTCCCACTTATTTTCCTCAACCTCAGACATATTTTCTCTCATTTTCTGATTTTATCTCCGTTGGACCATGGTTCCTTCACCGTTTACTGTATTCTTGTCTCCAGTCTCTTTACTGATCAGGAAACAAATTTCCTTAAATGTTATTTTCTATTCTTTGGCAAAAATGGGACAATCTGTTTATCATGTAGTGAAGAAAGAACTAAGATGGGGTGGCAGAAAACTTAAATACTAACGCTTCTAATTAGCTGTGTGATCCTGGACAAGTCTTTCAACCTCCTTGAAACTCTCCAAATTAGAGTTGAAGCTCCCATCCTTTCAAACTTATTGAGTGAATAGGATATATGGAAACAGCTTGTCAAATATGCAGCACTCTATAAATAGACAATATTATGAAATGGAGTGCAGCATCTCATATTTGGAGGGGACCTTGGAGGCCACCTAGCCCAATCTATCATATCCAAACAGCAATCTCTTTTGCAAACTATTTGGTAAGTGGTAAGAGTCCATCTAGTGAGTCTGAATCTGTGGCAGGTTGTACAAGAAGGTCATCTTGATAGCTGGATGCCAAGTACAGGTAAATCTGGCCCTTGTTTGATATTCTCCACTAAAAAGGAGGTGGGGGGTGCGGAGAGGTAGTCAATTGCCTTTCTATGTAGCTCATTCCACTTTTGGTTAATTCTTATCATTAGGAAAATTTTCCTTATATCAAGCCTAAATTTGCCTGTTTGTAACTTCCTTGGAGTGTTCCTGGTCCCACCATCTGGGACTAATCAGGATGTCTTCCAGATGACAGCTGTTCAAATCTTTGAAGACAGCTGTCATGCCCCACCCTCCCTAAACCATATTACATACCTTTCTCCTCTCTCCCAAGTCTTCATCTCTCCAGGTTAATCATTCTCGGTTCCTTCAACTTATCCTGCTCTAATATATAAATATAAATTAATAAATATATACTCTTGACTTCTTTCACCCTCTGGATGTTCTTGGTTTATCAGTGGCCTTCCTAAAAGGCCATGTACAGAAATGACTACAGTACTCCAAATATAGTTCAGTGTGGTGTTTAAAAAGTTTGAGAGGGGCGGCTAGGTGGTGCAGTGAGTAGAGCAGCAGCCCTGAAGTCAGGAGGACCTGAGTTCAAATGTGCCTTCAGACACTTAACACTTATTAGCCTTGTGATCTTGGGCAAGTCACTTAACCCCAAATGCCCTGCCCTCCCCCTCCAAAAAGCAAAAAAAAAAAAAAAAAGACTAAAAAATTTGAGAAATGTAATCTCTGGGTAATTAGTCATTTTATTAATAATGCCAGAATTTTAATAAAAGGTCAGTGGCATTCTCGAATGCCAAAGACAGTCGTGGTGGTGGGCTCACATCTTATATGTCCTTGGAAGAGGAGTATTCCTGAGGGTGGCAATCAACTCTTATTGGCTAATAATTTATGAGAAAATGAATATTATAGTGCGGGGCTGAGAGTGACATCCTTTCACTCTTGGCCAGAGAGAATCCCTATACCCAGACCACCCCCAGCCTTGGGCAATCTAGATGAAAGGATCTATTCCTACCCAAAGCTTGACTGAGTGGAATTCACTTTAGATTAGATTCCTCTTAAGATTGGGTGGGGTTGTAGAGAGAAGAGAGTTAGCTCAATCTTTGGAGACTGAGTTTTTGAAATGAGGATAATAGGAAAAAGGGGGGAACTTTGAATCTCCCCACATCACTGGTTATTAAATAATCATTTCTCTTGCCAGCTAGGACAGAGTATGGTAGGACTTTTTATTTCCCTAATTTAAGTTACCTTCCCTCTGACCATGGAGCCTAAGATCCAATTAACTTTCTAGGCCACCATTTCACATGGTTGACTCATATTGAATGGTTGAGAATCTGGAGAAGGTTTGGAGATGTGAGGGTTTTGCAGTTGATGGTGGGGGACACTTACACTCATGAAACTATCTCTGAACCTAAGAAATAATAATAATAATGGCTGATGTTGCTACTATACTCTAAATTTTACAGTGTATTATACTATACCTTTCCCCTCCACTTTGTTCTGGACCTGTATTTTCATTGGAGGAGAGAATTTCTTTGTGAGGAAGTTGCTTCTAATAATGCAGATCTGCAGCTGTTTTGCAATCTGTAGCCTTAGGGAGGCAGCTTCTTGGCCTCAGAGTTTGGATGGGCAGAGTTCAAATCTCACTTTTGGTACTTACTGACTGGATGACCTTGGGCAAGTCACTGAGTATCCCAGGCAGCTCCCTTACCTACCTTGACTAATCTATTTTGGAATTTCATAGGTTGAATTTTCTTAAAGTGAGCCACACCTGTCTTCCTTCTCCTTCTTTGTATTTCTTTGAGCTAAAAATAAACTTTTGAGTACAATTGGGCCATAAGTGACCATAAAATATATAGAAACTGGTAGAGAGAGGAGAAACAGATCCTGGTGATCAAACTGGGAGCTAAGATCACATATTCCGAGGGCAGGGTATAATTTCCATTCCCTCAGACAGAAGCCTTATAGGTCATGGTAAGGTTTAAATTGTATAATTCAACTTTGTCAGATAAAATGAACCACCATATATTTTTTTTGACTAGTTGGCTTTCCCCATAAGCAATGAACCTATCATATTATAAAACAAAATCATTCTTCTAATACTGTCCTGGCATAGTTTTTGGCCTTGGCTAGAGGTTTCTCCTAGACTATTTCTTTGTATTCTATTCCACAAGGTCTTGATTATTGGGTGCCTTCTTTGTATGCTTGCATGTTTTGGGTCTTGAAAAGAGAGTGAGGAAGAGGAGGCAGCATGTGGGTTATTGGAAAGATCCACCCAGTCAGAAGACCTGAGTTTGAGTCCCCACCTCTTCCGATGAATACTTTTATAACTGAGGAAGTTTTTTAACCTCTCTGAGCATTGGTTTCCTTATTTGTCAAATGAGGATAATAATGCTGATGCAGTTGTTTTTAAGATTGTATGTGTATGGAAGCACTTTGTAACCATTCCATCAATTGCTACTTGTGTGGTTTTGGGTGGGCCTCAGTTTCCTCATCTGTAAAATGAGGGGGTTGGATGAGAAGATCTCTCAAGTTCCTTTTAGCTCTCAATCTATAATCCTAACCATCACACATTATATAAATATATGTGTATATTTATATGAATATAAATGTGTATATATATGTATATATGCACATATATGTGTGCACACATGCTCGTGGGTGCATGCATGTTCACCCCCTTTCTTTGTTATCTCACTTGGTCAGGAGTTCTTAATTAGACCCATTTGACAGTCTGATCAAGCCTATGCCCCTCCCTTCTCAGAATAATTGTTTTGGGGAAGGAAATGCTAAATTTCAGCCAGAGGTTAATGAAAATAAAGATATAATTTTCTTTTTCCTATCCAAGGTCATGGACCCACTGAAATCTATCCATGGCCTGTGTGGATCTCAGAACCTCTGCTCTTAATGATGCAGACAAGTTTCTGGCCAGAAGTGATGGTGAGCTCGTCACTGGCCTAGGATGTCTTAGCCAGTACTGATAATGCTCTCCTGAATAACAGTAACTACATTGTTTTGTAATGGTTCTGTTCCAGTTGTTGACTGCTCCATTTGGGGGCTCCTTCAAGCATGCCTGTAGTTTGGAGAAGACCCGTTTTGAATCCCAGTTCTTCCATTGATTCACTGTGTGACCTTGACTTAACTTCATTTAGCCTTAATTTCCCCAGCTGACAGATAGGGTTAGTAAGTAGAATAGTACTTATATTGGCTGCCTCATAAAATTGTTTGAAGAACACGTGAGCGAGTATTTTGTAAACTAAAGAGGTATAAAGATCAGCTATTGCTAATGTTTTTTGGACCTCACCTGTGATTTCAAAGGCATAAGGAGCTTTCTCTGTTATTCCTAGAGAGTTGGGGGCAGTTGGGTTGGTGCAGTCAATAGAGCACTGGGCCTAGTTCAAATCCAACTTCTGACCCTTCCTAGATATGTGACCCTGGGCAAGTCACTTCACCTTGTTTGCCTCAGTTTCCTCATCTATAAAATGAGCTGGGGAAGGAAATGGCAAACTACTCCAGTATCTTTGCCAAGAAAACCCCAAATGGGGTTATGAAGAGTCAGGCACAACTGAAATGATTCCACAATTCTTAGAGCTACCTGGAGCATTAAGAGGTTAAGTTACTGTCCTAGAATCACAGAGCTGGCATACGGCCATTAGTACTCTCAGGCCAACTCTATCTACTACTATCCACTGGCTTTCATTATTATGGTCAGTAATAATAATGCCAATTATTATCATTATATATATTCTTTTCCTCAGTGCCTAAACTTGTCCTTTAGTATCCTATTGAATACTGGTATAGAGGCACTCAGTCAACTAGCATTTATTAAGTGCCTACTGTGTCTACTGGGCACCGTGTTAAGCTTGGGGTTTACAAAAAAAGGCCAAAACAACCCAATCCTAGGTTTCTAGGAGTCTAATGTGGGGTGACAATATGAAAATAACTATGTACAGCCTATATATGGGATAAATTGGGTATAGTTTCAGAGGGAAGGCACTAAGGAGGCAGTGGTGTGAGTTTACATTGTGCAACTTGGCATCCTTGGGAATGTCCCTGCCATGTATTCTGGGACTCTGAAGGAGCTTCTGGGGCATTAGTTCCTTTTCTAGGCCAGAGTCCATCTAGTGAGTCTGAATCAGTGGCAGGTTGTACAAGGGGTTATCTTGATAGCTGGATGCCAAGTACAGACTCTCCCAGTCCCCGCTGCCCCAGAAGGAATCTTGAACAATAAATCTGACGCTCCAGTGTTTTGGTGTTGTTGAGCTCCCTGTGTTCTTTTCAGAAAAAAATTGGTTTCCTTCCTTCTTCCCGTGTTTCTCCCATTGCCTTCCCTCCAAACAGTTTTTCTTTCCTCACTAGTTAAACCTCTTTGTTTCATACTTAAAAAAAAAAAGTTGTTTCTTGTAATCAGGATCTTCTTTGATTTTTCTCAGCTCGAGGTGGCTGGGTTTCCTTTTAGGAAGGGCCTTTTGGGGGCCACTTAATGACAAGGCAAGATGGAGTAGAATATGTGTGTATGTCTATGTCTGGCTCTGCCCCTAGGGCTCATGTGAGGACTATGTGCATATTTCCCAATTCTCATTCGGTGTTTGTCACATCATGCTGCTGATGCTGTGGGGTTGAGATGTCCTGGATGGTTTAGTCTGGTCTCCAGGCTCCTTTGAGGCCCCGCCCTTCAGGGATGGTGGGGCTAGGTAATGGAACTCTGAGTCAGAATCTTAAGAAAACACATGAATAACAAATGTAGAATGTTAGAGCTGGATGAGATCTAGTCCAGTGCCTTCATTTTGCATGTAAAAAAAGGACACTTAGGTACAGATATACCTGTCATCACATCGGTAGTCTGTGGCTGAAGCAGGATGAGGATCATAGGGTTTAGAACTAGAGGGGATGTTAGAAATCATCTGAAACACTGTTCTCATTTCACTGGTAAGGACACCAAGGCTCCCAATCTCTAGACTCACAATCCAGTATTCTTCCCTTGGTTGTAAAATCAAGTCTCCTTTATTATCAACAAACACTAAGGAGATCCACCACAGATATTGCCATCTATCAAGGATGTAGCATAGTGTAATGGGAATGCAAATTTGGAAGATCTTCCCTGCCCCTAGGCTAAAATGCACCTGAAGCCTGGGGAGGGAGGCTTGTTTTTCAGTAGATACTTCTTGATTGGCCAGTGAGTCAATAAGGTTGTTACATTCTCTGAGCCAGGGGAAGGCTATATAAGCCCTGATGTGTAGCTTTGTTTTGGGACTCACTTTGAAAAGTGTTCTGTGATTTGATCTGAATTCTGGGAAGCCGTTGTTGAGAGTCCCCCGGCTTTGAAAAACCCAGATGTGGAAACCCAGATGTTGACTGGGTATGGATGTAATGGTTGGACAGTTTGGAAATCTGTCTACTTGATCTGTTTCTGTCTTGATAATTCTGCCTGTATACTTTGAAGTTCGGGGTGCTGACCATTTCCCCTGAACAAGGTAAACGATATATGTCTGACTGATTAAAGTAAGCTTGTTAACCCATTTTGAGTTGCTTTCCTTTAACAAAGCAGATCCAAGAACCTGTATGGGCAGCAAACCCTGAGGACGCTTGGCGTTCTTGCTGCTACACATAGCTCTCTGGAAAGTCTTGGATTTGGCATCAGAGGACTTGGATACCAATGCTGGCTCTCTTACTAGCTGTGTGATATAGTCAAATCATCTTGGTTTTCTGGGCCTTAGTTTCCTCATGTGTAATAAAAAGGGATGTTGAGGGGTAGCTAGGTGGCACAGTGAATAGAGCACTGGCTCTGGAATCAGAAGGACTTGAGTTCAAATTTGACTTCAGACACTTAATACTTACTAGCTGTGTGACCTTGGTCAAGTCACTTAACCCCAATTGCTTTGCCTTCCCCCCTCCAAAAAGACAAAAAAAAAAAAGGATATTGGCCTAGATGACCTATAAGGTCCCTTCAAATTCTAAATATATGATCTTATGATACTAGGACACAGTAAGTTTGATGCACAAACTAGGCCCTGGTGCTCCCTCTCGCTTGAAGTTCTACCTGTGGATACACTCCCGAGGGGATCGTGGTCGGAGGACTTAGGCTTTGTAGTACCCTAACTGCCTACTTTGGAGGCTAGATTCCATCAGTGTAGGAACTCCCTCCACAACTTCTCATCTAATATATACATTTCTTTTCCATATTTTCCCATAAAGGTTCTGTCTAATAGGAGGAAGTCAATCAAGTAGCATTATGCTCCTCCTGTGTGCTATAGACTGTGGTAGTCACTAGGGATAGAAAGACTAAAATGAGATGGTTCCTGCCTTGAAGGAGTTATACTCTTACTGACCGTCCTCTTGTTCTTTTAATATCTTGGAGGAAACCAGTATAATGAGCATAGCAGTGTTTTATCTTCTGTTTCTCTTTCCACCTCCTTCTTGGGTTATCCTTGCCCTTGCTTATGCATCTGCTGCCACTTTTTTATCCATAGCATCATAGATAGAGTACTGCCAGGAGGGAACTTAAGGGTCGTCTAGTCTGACCTTTTTGTTTTCCAGATGAGAAAACTGAGGCCCAGATTGTTCTTGGCAACACACTGTATCTAATTTATGCCCCGCTGTGTGTCTTTTCATTTCCCTTTGGGTTATGTGCAGTTTTACTGCTGAGATCATGGTGTTCCATGATGAAGCCTTGCCACATACAATGTCCCTTGGAAGACTGTTGGTGTTAAAAAGACCAGTTCTTGGGGGTGGCAAGGTGGCACAATGAATAGAGCATCAGCCCTGGAGTCAGGAGGTTCTGAGTTCAAATCTGACCTCAGACACTTAACACAAAAACTAGCTGTGTGACCTTGGGCAAGTCACTTAACCCCAATTGCCCTCCAAAGAAAAGCAAAAAAAAAAAAAGACCACTTCTTGTGGTAGCAGGCTCTTTGCAAATCATTGAAAACACAGCACAATTTATTTCTTTGCAAACATTTATATAGCTCTTCTTGTTGTTTCGACTACTTCTTGATTCTTCATAGAGTTATTTGTTTCAATTTGGTTGATTCTGGTTTTTAGCAAATCATATTCCTTGGTTAGTTTTTGGAGCTCCTTTTCCATATCATACACTTTTCTTTTTAAGGAGCTGTTTTCTTCGTTATAATGTTTTTCTAATTCTGAAATTTTGATTTTAAAAGAATCATTCATTTTGTCTTCTATCTCTCTCATTTGGTTTTCAGAGTTCCTTTTGAGCTCATCTAGGAGAGCTTTCTGTGCTTGGGACCCATTCCCTGTTGTTTCAGCTATGGGTGTGGAGTACACATTGTCTCCCTCTGAGTTTGGTTCCTCCCTGTGAGGATAGTAGGACTCCAGAGTCTTCACAGTCTGCTTTCTACCCATTTTGAGGCAGGATCCTAGCCACACCCTTCCTCTTGGGTTCCCAAGCCTTTACTGTTGAGGGTTTTGCCCTGGGGCAATAGTTACTATGTTTATTTGGGGGGGGGGAGTTGGAGCAGGCTGGGTTTACTCTGCCATCTTGGTCCTTGGAGGTCCTGATAGGGGCTTTTTTTTTTTTTTTTTAAATTTCTGGGCTATGGAGTGGTAGTCCCAGGAGTATTTGCTGTCCTGGACAGGGGCCCTGCATTTGGTTCTTACCTGGCTCTTTCCAGTCCCAGCCCTTTGGTGATAGGCCTGGTAGTGGCCCTTGTGGTTGGTGGGACGACTTGCCCTCCTCTTTGGTCAGGCCTGCCCTGCGCCATCGCTTCCCAGCCTGCCCCTGCGAGCAGCGTCGTTGTTCTTATATAGCTCTTTTAAGTTTTGCAAAGCACTTTATAAATATCTCATTTGATCCTCACAACCACCCTGGGAGGTAGGGCCTATTATTATTACTCCCCTTAATTCCAGTGCTTTCCCTATTTTAATTATTTCCTATTTGGCCTGTATATTATATTTGTTTACATGTTGTTAGATTGTAAACTCCTTGAAGGCAGGGATTGTCTATTGCCTCTTTGTATCCCCAGCACTTAACTACAGTATCTGGCATGTAGTAGACCTTTAATGAATGGGTATTGATTTATCCCCATTTTACAGATGAGGAAACAGAGACTGAAGGAGGTTAAGTCACTTGCTCGGGGTCATACTACTAGTAGGTGTATGAGACTGGATTTGAACTGTGGTCTTCCCGACGTCAGCTTTGGGACTCTACTTACTCATTGTACCACCTGATTAGGCTGATCTTTTCTGGGTCCAGCTAATTTTTGTATGCTGCACCTGTCCAAGAAGTACATGAATAACTATCTGAGAAGTATAAATACAGCAGTCTGCCCAAGTACTAGACTTAGAATCAGAAGACCTGGGTTTGAGTCTCAGCCCTTGTCACCTACTACTGATATGATCTCAGCTAAATCCCTTCACCCCTTTGGGCCTCTGTTTCCTTATCTATAAAATAAGAAGGTTCGTTGGACTAGCTGGCCTCTCAAGGCCTCTCCAGCTCTAGATCTGACTGTATGTATAGTCTGTCTCCTACATTAGCCTTTGTGAAGCTCAGTAAGCAATTTAGGGCCTTGTCCTGTTGATCTGCCCTTTCCTGAATCAGCTCAGCCTTCCCTGGTGGGCAGCAGTTTCAGTTTCTCAGCAAATTCTGTGTCTCCACACACAACATTGGCATTATTCTCCAGAAATGAACTTAGAAGTGCTTTGGTTCCCAAGAGCTCTAGAATGCAGCTTCTTTGCTAGGGTTGCCCGTTAAGAAGGAAGCCTTTCCTAACCCTACCAACTGCTAAGTTCCCTCCTCCACCCCCATTTCTATCACTTTGCATCCACTTTGTATATACTTATTTAACAGGATGGGAAGCTAGGAAGCACATCTGTAAAAATGAGCTGGAGAAGGAAATGGCAAACCACTCCAGTATCTTTGCCAAAAAAACCCCAAAATGAGGTCACAAAGAGTTGAACATGACTGAACAACAGCAATTTAACAGGAAGCTGGGGGAAATTTCTGAGGGGACTGATTAAAGTGAAAGAAATGGGGAATGCTGGTGCTTCTGTCTGCCCAATGGACATTGTCTCCAGCATTCTGATATACATGTTGGTTCCTCCAACAGATTGTAGGTTCTCTGACAACTGGTCCGGTTTCACTTTTTGCTTTTCAGCTCCAGTAGTGAGCCCAGTGCCTGACCCATAGTAGTCATTCAGTCAATGCTTTTGGTGGGCAGATTGATAGGCTCTCTATTGGGAATGTGAGAAATATTGAAGCACATAGAGACTTACTTGTCGTATTTGTAGATGATGTGGATGTGATAAGATAACATATATCTTAGTGGGTGAAGTTAGGATCCAAAGAGATCTTGACAGCCTTAGAATAGTGGGCTGGAAAGAATGGGATGAAATTTAATGAAGATACATATGAAATCCTACACTTAGATTTTTAAAAAATCACCTTGACAAGTATGAGATGGGCGAGGAATGGCTAGACAATCATTCAATGTAAAGATTATCCATAAGGGATTCTTAGTCCTTCACCTTTTTTTGTGGGGAAGTCTGATGAATCCTATAGACCCTCTCTCCTCAGGAGAATGTTCTTAAATGCTTAAAATAAACTGTATGGAATTGCAAAGGAAACCAACCATAATGAAATACAATTATCAAAATAGTAACAAAAAAATTCATGGACCCCAAAGTTAAGTGCTCCTGATCTTGGGGTTTTAGTGGACCACAAGTTCAATGTGAGTCAGCTCTACAGAATGGCAGACAAAAAAGCCAAAGTGATTTTAGGCTTGAATTAAGGACGGCATAATGTACAGAATGTTGTCCTGTTCAGACCATGTCTAGAGTACTGTGCTCCATTCTGGGTGCCACCTTTTAGAAAGAACAACAGTAAGATAGAGGGTGATCTGGAAGGCAGCTTGGTACAGTGGTCAGACCATCTTCTGCTTCTGTACTCCAGTCTTGCCTCCAACCAAGAATGTCAGCTCCCACTTGGAGGCATCGTGCTCCTGATTGGTGAGGGTTTATCTAGGTCCCTCCCCACTAGATCCTCCACTATGCACTTCTATAATGCCATCCTCCTTCTCTGCACCCTCCCTGCTTTCCACTGCTTGTCATGAAGGTCAGTAATCATATCAATACTGTCATTCCTGGAAGGAACATTTCACTCAATTGTCCTGTGATTCCACTCATGATCTTTCCAGCTTTTTAGAACAAAACGCTCTTCCTCACTTTAGCCTCCACTCCCTTGTATTGTGGTCTTCCCCATAGAAGGTAAGCTCTTTGAAGTCAGAAGCTGGGTTGCTTTTGGTTTTTCTGTTCCCAACTTTTAGCAGTGTTTGGCACATAATAAAAAGTGAATTCGGTTTTCATTTATTAACTCGTTTATCTGCCTAGGCTCTAACACTTTCTTTGCCACTTACTACCATTGTGACCTTGTCACCTCTAGATCTCAGCTTCCTCACTGTAAGATGAAGAGGGTTGGCCTCAGGGAGGTACCTTAGCTAGAAGGTTGTTATTGCTTATGGTGCTTTGTTCTTGAAGCAGACCAATGATATCTTGAGGATGAGATCTTGATTTTCAAGTGGATAGGATTTAAGTGAGGCAGAGCTGTGTAGTCACCACTTAACTCTCTCCTCCAGAATTATTGTAGTACAATAGTAACACATAGGTCAGGACAACTGGAGATGGCCTGGGATGCAGTGGGAGACTTTGGGCCTTTTTAAGCTAAGGTCTTTCCCATGTCTTAGTTTGTCTGAGGCAACACCCATTCAGTGATTAAAGACTAGATAAGAATTTTTTTTTTTTTAAAGCAATCGAGGTTAAGTAACTTGCTCAAGGTTACACGGCCAGGTGTTTCTGGGTGGGTGCTAAGTGTCTGAGCCCGGATTTGATCCCCAGGTCGTCCGGACACTAGAGCCGGTGCTCTTATTCACTGTGCTATCTGGCCGCCCCAAGACTAGATAAGAATTGAGCCAAAAGATGGACTAGTTTGCCTTCACAAAAGAATCTATCTTAAGAGGGGAAGACCCTGAGAGTTTCTGTTCAGAACAGAAACAAATGCCATTTATACTTTTAGACATCAAAACCTAATGACCGGGGCATCTAGGTGGCGCAGGGAATAGAACACTGGCCTGGAGTCAGGAGGACCTGGGTTCGGATCTGACCAGCCGTATGACCTTGGGCAAGTCACTTAACTCCAATTGCCCTCCAAAAAGCAAAAAAACCCCCCCAAAAAATAATGACTAAGTGAGGCTTGGGCTTGGACCTATTTTTGGTGAATCAGTGAGAGCCAGTGTGGTTTGGAACCCATGATGATGGAAGGCATGAAGGCCAGGCCTACATGGTTGAAGAAACTAGGGGATATTTAGCCTGGAAAGATAAGACTCAGTAGGGGGAGGCATGACAGGTGTCTTGAAATCTTTGGAAGGGCATTTGATTTCTGCTTTTAGGGCAAGAACCTATGAGTGGAAGTTTGAGGGGACAGATTGAAGGTTTGGTTGAATAGAAGGAAACCCTCTCATTGTTAGGAAGTTACCTAGAAGTCTAATGGGCAGCATTGGTAGCACATTCCCCTTCATATAGTTCTTTGACCATAGGAGATATTGTAGTGGGTATTCTTGATGTATAGATTAGATGACAATCTAAGCTTCCAGCCAAGATCCTGGAGATGGGTCAGTGGCACATCCTGGAATGGCATTCTAAATGGTTAGTCAACAGGGCCTAGGTTCATAGCTCCATCACTGTAAAGGACCTCAGAGGCCATCTAGTCCTACCCCCTTGTTTTATGGATGAGAAAACTGGGACCCAGGGAGGCAACTTGCCCAAGATCCTACAGGGAATCAGTTTCACGGGGGGGATTTGACCTCTGAATCCAGAGCCAGACCTCTCCCATCATACCCTGCTGCCTCTGCTGTGGTTTCCTGCCATGTTCTTGACGCCCAGTGAGAAGAGGGAGCAGGTGGTCTACTCTCATAATACAAGAGGGTAGTGTGGTGAAAACAGGAGGATTCAGCTTTATCGTTTTCTTGGAGGAAAGCATCAGGGATTCCGGTGATGCAACCTGACGCACCTGAAGAGCAGCTTTTCCTCTCATCTCCTTCCTTGCGGCACTACCCAGATTTAGCACCTGTGTCTGCCTGCAGCTGGGGGAAGGGGGCCAGGAGTGGTCCGCTCCCCTGCTGCCTGCCTGAATAGTCAGGTTTGCATGAATTCTTCTTCATGCTCCTTTACTCTAACCAGATTCTAAGCCCAGCGAGTGTTTCCTCATTTACTGTCTTTGTTTACAAAACAGGAGGAAGTCATCAGTCTCCCCCTGGCGCGGATCTGCCCGCCTCCTTCAGTGGTACATCCCTGTTTTCCCTTGGGCTCCCAAGTATGATTGCTTACCCCCTCTTCCCTGCCTCTTATTCCTCTGGGGCGGGGAGAGCTCCATTGCCTACTGGACTCTAAGAATTCTTGCCAAGGGCATCTCTTTGCTCATTTTGGTGAAACTCCTCAGGCCAGGGACCCTAGAAGATATATTTTATCTCTGTGGCCAAGGTCAAAGGAGAGGGAGGACCTAAAGGAAGTTCACCTCTGCTAATGGAAAATGTCGGGGAGGTTGGTTACTGGATGATATTGCTATTGGTATTGGCCTGGGAGTCAGGAAATTTGGGGTCAGTTTCCAGTTCTGCTGGAACTGACTCACTGTGTGATTTTCAGGCCATCTGACTCATACCCTGAGTCTCCCGGTGCTATGGTTGAAGTCTCCTTTAAAGAAAATGTTCAAGTCTCCTGGGAAAACACTTTATGAAATTTCTCTTCAAATGTCTGATTTGCTGACTGGGCCATTGGAGAAGCTCCAATACATAGGGTTCCTCATTGCAGGTTCTGATGGGGCTTTCCACCATGTTGCCCCTGCAGGACACACTCCCCCAGCCCAGTCCTCTGGCTAGATAAGGAGAGAAGTCTATCTTTCTTGAACAAAGACCCTTCTAGCCAATGGATGATCGGAGTGGAGGAGTGCCTGTTCTCTCCAGTCCCTACCTTTTTGGGTAGGACACCAGCAGGCGTCCTGGAGACCACTGACCCCTGAACTTTGCCTGCAGTGTATCCTGCCTAACAGTAGGACCTGGGATAACCTCCGGGAGTGTAGTGTGCACGCTTTGTTTTTGTTTTGTTTTCAAGTATGCTCTTGCTTAAGGTTTAATTGGCTCCAGTCAGTAGGAAAGGGTTCCAAGAGGGATTATTTATGGCTTACTGTCAAGAATAGCTATAAAAAGGGCAGGACTGAGCTGGAGATGCTGGGAAGGGAAAGCAGGGGGAGCGGGAGAGTGCACAAGTGTGTGTGTGTGTGTGTGTGTGTGTGTGTGTGTGTGTGTGTGTGTGTGTGTGTGTTTGCACTGGATGAAATCAGATTTTTGCTGCCTCAGCAGTGTGGTTTAAATTGAAGATTAACCCTTTGACCTTCACAGTGTCAAATCACTTGCAGATGGAGACTCCCTCCCCTCTCCCTCCCCACTCCCTTGTTCTCTGTGTAACTTTGGGGGAAAAGGGGCACTTTTTTTTCCCTTTCTTTCTGAAAAAAGTTTGTTGTTAGTGCAGCTGGGGTTTGAGAGGCTCAGGAGCCAATCTGATTAAAAGCAGCTCTTGGCTAAACTCTGTAAAATCTTGCAAGCAGGAGGGGGAAAGAAGTTTAATCCTCTTGTGCACAATGCCTAAAGAGTCTGGTCTTTTCTTTTTAATGTTAGAACGACAATTGTTTTTGGAGAACTTAACTTTCTCTCCTCCATCAACCTTTTCTCTCCCCTCCTTTTTTTTTAAGCTTGCTGTGTTGATAGGATTAAAGTGCCTGCCCCAAGAAATGTGGAACTGAACTTTTATTGGAGTTGATAAAGAGTCTGTGTGGGACTTATGTGGATTTTTTTTTTTTTTGTCTTTCAGCACCAGCAGAACCAAAACCATGTGTGGTGGCAGATCCTCCTCTTCCTTCACAATTTGGCCTTGAACAGAGAGGAGAACAGGAATGGGGCAGGCCCTAGGTGAGACATTGCTGCCCCTCTGTGTGTGTGGACCACTGGGAGAACCCCACTTCCACTCCTACTCCTGGAGCAAGACATCGGGCAGAACTCCAGGAAAACTGGCACTGTGTCTTGTGAAGTTTTTTTATTATTATTATTATTATTTTGAAATTTGTTTGTTTCCGGGTCTTTTTTTGTTTGTTTTATTATCTTTTTGTACATAAGACCCATTCAACAAGGGACATTTGCTCTGCTCCCAGCCATCTCCCAGGCTGGGGAGTCTTGGTCAAACACTGTTGAAGGAAAGGCTGGTGGTGTGTCTGTGTTGATGAGACCTTCTGCTGGCTCCTGGCAAATGGACTTTTGAGCAGCAGGTATTGAAGATGACCATCAACTAGTCCTTTCTGGGAAGGAAGATATCTTCCTAAGGACAGTGCTAACTCATGAAAAGGGAGTTGGGTTTGGCTCCTCCCAGTTCATAAGAACCAGCTCTTCTCTGTGGCTGATGTTTGGCATAGATTCTAATGCCCAAACTTGGAGACTGGATTTGTGTGAGGAAAAACAAACCAGATGTGCTGACATCAGTCCTGTGTTAGGCACCTTGCCTGGCTTCTCCCATGATCCCCTTTCCAGCAACTCTTTACTGCAGATTGTGGCTGCGAATTCCTTCGCCTCAGACTGAAGAGAAGATAGGTTTGCTGAGCCCAAGAAGCAGGGTGGTAGCCTGTTCTGACCATTATCATTTGAATATAATGGAAATTTACTCACTATGGGCTTCCATCTTGGATATACAGCCATCAGGGACTAAAGGGTTAGCAAGTTCAGCAGTCACTTAATTAATTACAAATTCAGGTTCAGCCCTGACCAGTGGCAGCCCTAGAGGATATATTCCCGTGGACAGCTGCCTCAGGATCCCTAGTATCACTCCCAAGGACTGTGGGTGGGTAAGACCACTCTCACATTCCCAAGGGTCGAATTGGGGCCACAGCCACATGACGCCTGCTATTGAGTGAACCAAACTTATAAGCAGGTTCTGGATCTGGCAGTGACTCAGGATTGATGAGAATATTTTCTTCTAGGGACTAGAAGTAACTCAAAAGTAAATTGACCTTCATCTTGAAATAAGTGGAATGGTCAGTCAGCTTGTTACATCAGCTTCCTTTGTAGGGAAGAGAGAGGTAGAGAGGGCTGTCAGCTTCTTTTTGGAAAGCCACTACATGGGTAAAGGAGAACTGGGGTTTAAAATTCTGGGTTATGGGGGGGCACTAGACACATTTTCCCATTTGTTGTTGGGAAAGAAGTGTCAAGATGAAATTTCTAGTTTCTGTTGAATTCTCCACCATCCTCCTTTGTACCTAATACTAGATGGGAAGAAGCAAGGCATAAGATGTGGGGGTGGCTAGTGACTTTTATCTGCTGAACTATAGGGTTTTTGGTTTTTTTTTTGTGGAACAAAAGGTGGAGCTAGGTTCAAGGCTGGATTTCAGGTCTCTCCTTGTTTTTCCATCTTCCCCTGGGTATAACTCTTCTGCACTTGTCTGTCTGTTTTTCTCCCCACTCCCACCAAAGAAAACAATCAGAATGGCTGCCTGGCATGTCATGAGTGAGGTCTAGTCTGAAGAGGGAACAGGAAACACATTAATCAACCATCTAGAATTTAAATTATACTTTGGGGAAAAAAATCTCCAAGAAGGGATACAATTTGGTGCTAAAGAAATTTGGTTCATGGAAGATGGTCTCCCTGGGCAGGAAAGGCTCCCATCAGAAATGGAAGATGGGCTGCTATCTGTCTCATCTTTCAGCACCAGATCACCCTCAGGACAAGTAGGGTTGAGGGAGACATTAGGTGGTGTCAGTTAATTCTTTGGCCAGAGGGAGGCAGTCTCTGGAGCAGACTGCTGACTTGGTGCTTTTGTGGAGCCTAAGACCATGAGGTACCACTGGTCTTAGCTCCCTTCTGCTTGGATTCCATGGTGTCTCATCCCAAGGCCTCCCCTACTATAGGAATCTCATCTCAGGGTACATACTGCATTTTTTTGGCTAAGAAAGTTAGCTTATGATGAGCAAAGAGAAGTCTCCCAGGGAACTGAGGCAGGGGGCTGGGATGCAGTGCTTACAAGCATGTGTCTCCCAAATGGACTTTGGGAAGTGTTCCTTTCACTTGCCCATCTCCTGACCAATACTGTCTTCCCCTAAATGTTCCCACTGGGATTCTGGCATCCTTTCCAGGGTGGGTCATGGGTGCATGTGCATCCTCTTCCTTCTGTGAATCAAGGCTGTGATACTAAATGCTCTGACTCCAGCTGTTATCTAAATAGTTTGGAGTTTGCCAGGCTACACCTAATCCTCCATGCTGGAGGGTGTGGAGAAAGGATAGGGTTGTCCTAATGCCTTATTTCCACCTGGGGCCCTTAAAACTAGGCTTTGAAGGCAGAATCTTTCCTCTTCTGTCTTGCAGAAGCTTTCCCCTTCTCCTTTTCCCTCCTCAACTCTATCCCATATGTGGGATCAGTGCTTGGTTTCTTGTGGTTTTTCTCTCAACCTGAGCCATAGAGTCTTTGTGACTGGGGCAGGGGCTGCTTACAACACAGCAGGCAATCCCAGCTCCCTACCACCCCAACTCTTCACCTACTGACTCACTGAATTCACCCTTCCCATCCCACCTTCCTCTACACCCTCCCTTCCCTCTCTCCCCTCAAAATTGCTAACTGATGTGAGGTCAGGAACTGAGTGTGTCCTCAGACAAGCCTGGGCAAAATTTTAAAACTAAATGGAGGATACTGGGCGGTGGGGAAAGGGCTGATTTTGTGTTGTTTAGGATTCTATCCCTTGCTTTCCCCACCTCCCACTGTGTGAAAAGGCTGGAATGGTTCCTAGGTCTAGCCTCTGAGACACTCCCTCCCCCCAGTAGCCTGGCTGCCTCTTGGGGTGGGGAGGTGGAAGGGGAGAAAGTCAGAGAAATGACCTGTAATCAGCTGAAGACTGGAATGGGGTTCTGAGGGGAGGATAGAGCCATATTATTCATCCTGGAATTTCTCTTGGGAGCCCCCTTGTCAATATCAGTGCAGTCCCCTGGCTCAGGAACTTGGTGTCCCAGAGTTAGGGGTCCTTAGCTGCTGGAATGGATCAGCCAAAGATGGGAGCAGAATGATTTGTGTAGCAGCCTGGGACCAAACCCTAGGACTCCCTTTCTCCATAGAGTTGGTTGGATTTGAAAAGAAGGGGGGAGGGGGTATCTGAGACATACCCTCCTCCTCCCCTCCTCCCTTCCTCCCTCCCCCTTGGATTTGAGAAGCAGAAATAAGTGTCTGTGTGAGCCTCCTACTCTTGGGTCTCTAGGGAGTTGACCTCTCTTGCTCAATCCAAAATGGAAAAAAATCACCTCCCAGTGACCTACAAACCAGTCCCCTAGGGGTGTGTGTTTGTGTTCAGAGCAGACAACTGTGGCCTGTTGCAGATACCAGGACTCTTCTCCCAGCCCCATCACATTGAATGCACTGGAATATGTGTGTGCTTTTTGTATGTATGTGTGTATGTGTGTATGCATATATGTGAGAAAGGGACACCGACAGAAATGGTGCTCCTGCCAGCTGTCGGGGGAAGGAGCTGATCCTTCACTGTGGCTACTTTCTGAGAAGTGAGAACCAGGGACTATGCCTTTCCTTTCATGAGATTTCCTGCCTCTAGGGGGAAGTTGTTGGTTTTTTTTTTTTTAATGGGGGGAAGAGTAAGAGAAGAAACGGGAATGGGATGGCTTAGGATACATGTGGGTGTCTGGTGTTTGCTGCAAATCATATGCTGCAGAACCTTGTCCTGGAACTTCCCTGAGTCAGAGGGCCCCTACTGGGAAGGATGGGGTGGATCCCAGTTCTTGGGAGGATAGGAGGCAGTGAGTGTGAATCCCCCCAGCCCCCATCTCTTTGATGGCCCTAGGGCAGTCTGATCACTGTCAGGACTTGAGGGATACCCAGGCACCAGGGTTGGCAGTAGTATTTAGGATTTGATGGGGCCTCCAACTCAAACAGCTTCCCAGGGCCTTCTGGATGTGACTGACTTCCTGACTTATTTCTAATGCCATGGTTTTGCTGCTTCCTGGACTGTTGCCAGTGCTGGGCAGAGAAGGTTTTTCTAACTGGTGCTTGCCCCTTGGTGCTCAGTGCCCTCTGGAGATAGGGGGCCCTAGGGCATGCACTGCACACATTCTCTTTCCACAGCTGGCAGACCTCATCTGCTTGAGTTGAAGTGGCCCTGCTCCCAGAAGCTGGCCAGCTGATTAACCTCCTACCTTCTTCCCCCTCAATCCACACCAACTGGGCTATTCCCAAGAGGCATAGACCCCATTTCTCTGCTGTGGATGGAGACCCAGTGAGAATGTAGCATTTTGTTGCCCCTGCTGACATATCTCCAGGACTCTGCCCTTTGCCTTCTGGGACCTGGCAGGGAAAGAGAGGGAGGGAAGGAGAATTGGGGGAGGGGAAAGAGAGAGGGGAATTGGGGAAAGGGAGCCTGTTTTGTATCTGTACAGTATACTGGCTTTATGTTCTTCACACGCATACATGTATGTGTATATAAATATATATATATGGAGTCTTTTTTTCAACAACTGGTACAATTTTTAATAAAAATCATTTAAAGCAAAGATGTGCTCTCTTCTCTATTCTATTATATGGACTTGGGTTTTTGTTTGTTTGTTTGTTTTTTAAGCAACAGCAATGGGATGATATGAGCAATAGCCAGGGTGACAAGGTCCATTCTCAGCTGCCTCCGTGTATAACCTTGGGGAAGTTGGTATTGCCTTTGCCTTCTTGTCAGTGAGAACACTTCTGATTGTTTTTCAGTGTTGTGAAAAGCCAAACAAGAATAACAAAAATACAGCACTTGGGGGAGGGGCAAGTCGTGGCGACCCGGATTCTAGTCCAGGCTTTGATGTTAATTCACTTGGAGGAGATACTTCAGCTCTGAACCCTGCCAATGAGAAGCCTTGTGGGACAGTAGGAAATAAACAAAAACCAAGAGCCCTGAAGTCGGAGAAGCTGGGTTTGAATCATGCCTCTGATACTATGACATGTGTGACCTTGGGGAAATCACCTAACCTCCATGGGCCTCAGTTTCCTCACCTGTAAAATGAAAGTGTTGGATGAGATGACTTCTGAGACCTCTTCTAACTAGATCTGTGGCGCAATGATTAGGTGAAGTTAGAAAATTCCTTTTATATGAGTCCTAGATACTCCTGCCTAAAATTAGAGTCCAACATTCTGACTACTGAAGTGATTTCTCACCAAGGCAGCAAGGGAGGGAGAGCAGAGTCCAAAGAGTGACCTCCCTCGCTCAACACTACCCACAATCAAACTGATGGTGTCAGATTCCTTCCTTTCACCATGGTAAAGTTTGAGGGGGTGTATTTGTTGTCAGGGGACTTGGGAAAGACAGCTGCTATTTTTACTAATCTTTTCTGGTTTGAAAAAAACAACATTTAAAATCTGGTGTTAGAGGGCTCTCAAGAGGGTAAAAAAACAAACACTGCTCTTAGCAGTTGTGGGTATGATGGTGGTTCTAAGGGTCTTCCTTGTTGCTTTGTTCTGGATCCTCTCATTCTTGGGCCATCATAACTTAAGTAAGTTTTCAGCAATACAGTAGAAAGAACACTGGATTTGGAGCCTGAGGACCTGGCTTCGAATCTTGACTACCACTTACTACCTATATGACTTTGGGCAAATCACTTAATCACACTTGGCCTCCATACAATGAGGATGTTGGAACAGATGACCTTTACAGTCTTCCAGTTCTAAATCTGGATCCTAATATAAAGGACAGCTATGCTGGTTTGTTAATTTCATAGGAGCTTAAGTTGTCAGTCCAACCTCCTGATTTTGCAGTTGAGGAAACCAAGGGAAATGAAATGAGTTTTCATATGGGTTTTGAAATGACTTAGTCCACCAGAGCTGCCAACTCTGTTTGTGTTTCCATTTGTAAATTACTACGCATTTGCCCAGTTCTGTGAGGAAACCAAGCCTAGTCTATTTTTAATGCAAAATAACTGCCCTTAACCCAGTAAAACCTGGTTATTTCCTGACCACTCTATATTCCATAGAGTCATAGAATCTTGGAAAGGGACCTCAGAGTTCATTTAGTCCAACCCCTAACCAAATTAAGAACCCTATGTAGAACATCCCAGCCTTTACTTGAAAACCTCTAGTAATGGAGAAACTTGCTTTGCTGCAAGATGGCCCATCCTAATTTTGGACAGCTCTCATTTTTAGTAAATTATGCCTCCCTGTGACTTATACCTTAGTGGTCTTAGTTCTTTCCTCTGGGGCCAAGTGGAACAAGTCTAATCCTTTTTCCATATGAGAGCCCTTCAAATAGTGGAAGGTAGCCCCTCAACCAAGTCTCTTGTCCAAGCTAAACAGTCTCAGGTACTTTTTGAGCATCCTTACTATCCTGGATATCTTCTTCTGGACCTGCTCCAGCTTGTCAATATCTCTTCTAAAACATGGCACCTAGAATCAGATATAATTTCTCAGATGGGAACTGAGTTGGGGAGTTAAGTACTCTGCTCTGAAGATTCTCCTGCCAGTTTTATATCACACAATTGAAAACATATGAAATGTCTATTGTGTTTCACAAGTCCGGCATCGCCTGACAAGAGGACAATCACCTCCCGAACTTACCAAGAACATTGCTATTGTTGTTCATCTTTGTTTCTGAGGAGGACCGATGACATCATGGGGTAATGTCTTGACTTGCTCATGAATTGGATTTAAGTGAAGCAGAGTCGTCAGCCTCACTCTCTCTTCCTGAGTCATTAAAGTCCAGGGCAAGATAAAAGTCAAGGATTAAGTACTGGTACTATCAAGACTGTCCTGTCAGTTTTAGCTCAATCAATAAACAAACATACATTAAGTACCTATTATGTTAGGTACTGTATTAGATCTTGTGATTACAAAGATAAAAACAAAACCTTCCCCACATACTCTTCAGAGCCCATCACTTCTAAGCCCAGCTAACTACACCATCCAGACCACACATCTTTCAGTCTTGTCCAGAATGGATGTTTTGGGATTTTTATGGATCTCTGATGTCATTAACATGGGAACTGCCTGCATCAGTTCAGATCGGAACCCATCTACAACTCATCTTGTGTGACTTGGATCTTACCATAAATGATTCTCTGGGGGTCTGCCCAAAGTGTCGGTGTGGATGGGGTGGGTAGAAGGGCTTCCTCTAGATCTTTTGACATTTTATGGACACCAGTGGAGCACATGGACTGCCAGCTAGTTGATCCTCACCGGTCTTTTTCTTTTTTCAGGTCATGTAGCCCACTAAAGACTTTCCCTATAATGCTTCTCATGCATAATTCTTCACTGGCAACATGTGGCAGCTAGTTCTTACCCACCATGTTTCTGTTTGTATAAGCTATATATATATATATATATGTATATATATATATATATATAATGTATATGTGTATATACATGTGTGTATGTGTGGAGAGAGAGAGAGAGAGAGAGAGAGAGAGAGAGAGAGAGAGAGAGAGAGAGAAACAAAGAGAGACAGACAGAGATAGACACAGAGACAAACACAGAGAGAGACAGAGAGACAGAGACAGAGAGAGACAGAGAGAGAGA
>NW_027186492.1:2423922-2427920 GCF_028583685.1 Petaurus breviceps papuanus | reverse complement strand
GAGAGAGAGAAAGAGAGAGAGAGAGATGGATTGGTTCTATGTATTGTTCATTCAATCATATATCATAGTTTGGACAATACCCATTCTTTGTGCTCTTGGTTTTTCCTATGGGGTTATTTAGGTTAAATTCTTCCCAGTGATTTTGTAACTCATTTGGGAGGTTCTGCAGTGTTCCAGAGCCGGATGCAATCAGTATCACGATACCTGCACATAGGAGTATTTATAAGACTTTGTTGATGTTATTCAACCTTTGTTTTTTGAAGAGGAACAATGAAATCATGGGGTGATGTCTTGACTTGCACATCAATTGTATTTAAGCAAATCAGAGTTGTGCAAAGTTGTCAGCCTCACTCTCTCTTCCTTAGTCATAAAAATTCAGTGGCAGGACAAAAGTCAAGATGCCTGGCAATGACCAGGGATGCAATAGATGATCTTGGCGTCTTTAATGTCTGACCAAGCTCTGAGTGCTTCACCGTACCTGTTCAGTCACCTTCATGGCTATTGAAATAAACTGTCCTCATCTTCCCATTCCAGTAGGGGAAGTCTTCATGTTCTTGGGGTAGACATTCCTCTACCTGACCAATGGGTTTGAGGCCTGTCAGTTACCATCACCCTGATTTAAGATAGTTTTACTGGGGTGTGGTCCCTGTTCATGCTATAGCTTTTTAGAGCCACAGGTGAAAGTTGGGTGAAGGTGAACACCAAAGGTGAATGAGCAGCCCTGAAAAGGGCACACCAAACCCTTGCATCAGAGTTTCTAGTCCTCTCTGAGCTCCCCATAAGCCCCTGTAAGACTTTACCATCTATAGGGAATCCCTCTTCTATTTGAACTCTGTGCTGGTCACCCTCCATAACTGTACAAAACAACTTTGGTGAGCATAAGTTCACAAGGATATTGTGAGAATTTAGAATCATCAGATCACAGATTTAGGTCATCTAGTCCAAACCCCTCATTTTCTGGATGAGGAAACTGAGGTATAATGAGGTGAAATCAATCCACTCACAAGCTAAGACATCACCCTCATGATGTCATTAGTCCTCTTTGAGAATGAAGGACAGGCAATAACATTCTGTTCTAGGTTTGTCTTGAAATAAACATCAGGTTAACTGGCCTATATTTTGAAGTAAACACCTTCTTTCCCTTTTTGATGTCTCATAGGTAGTAAGCAGCAGACCAGGATTTGAACTCAAATCTTACAATTCTGAATATGATACCCTTTCCACTATTTACTCTCTACTATGTGACCTCATTTGTCAAATGCCTTGCTGACATGCATCTATACTAAATCCATTACATTATATTATACAGACAGCTAAGTGGCACAATGGATAGAACATTGGACTAGAGAGTCAGGAAGACCTGAGTTCAAATCTAGCCTTAGACACTTACTAGTGGCATGACCTAGGCAAGTCATTTAATCTATCTTCCTCAGTTTCCTTATCTATAAAATAGGGATAATAAAAGCACTTACTTCCTGGGGTTGTTGTGAGAACAAAATGAGATAATATTTGAACAATGGATTTTTTTTTCACTTTTTGGAGGGCAATTGGGGTTAAGTGACTTGCCCAAGGTCACATGGCTAGTTTTTGTGTAAAGTGTCTGAGTCAGATTTGAACTCAGGTCCTCATGCTCTATTCACTGTACCACCTAGCCATCCATGAGATAATATTTGTATAGGGTTTTGCAAACTTTAAAGTGCTATATAAATAGTAGTTATTAATTATATTCCTACGATCTACAATTCTAGTGAATCCACTTGGAAATTTAAAAAAAGGAAATAAGGTTAGTTTGGCAGAACATTCTTTTTTTTTTCTTTTTAAATGTATATTGAGAAATTTTTGTATAAGATACTTCTCCCCAAAAGCAGTCATATGAACTCTTCTTACAAAATACATTCCCCCACAACAGTTAAGAAAAACTACCTAATGGCATGATTTTGACTGATAGCAGATGTCCCTTTCCTCTTTAGTTGCTACCTATCATTAACAGAAAAGGAGGGGGCGTTGACCTTGACAGTATCATACCAACATCGTCCACTGTATTTGACCCAAGTTGCATTGCTTCTTCGTGTCAGGCATGGTTTAGTCTCAGATTCATCCTGACTTTTTTTTTTTTAAGCAATTGGGGTTAAGTAACTTGCTCAAGGTTACACGGCCAGTTATTTCTGGGTGTGGTGCTGAGTATTGGAGCCCGGATTTGATCCCCAGGTCATCCCGACACTGGAACTGGTGCTCTTACTCGCTGAGCCACCCAGCCACCCCATGATCCTGACTTTTAATGATCATTTCTTCTCCTTCTGGGTGTTGACAAACTATCCCATTATCATTCTACAGCCATTGCCAGTTGGCTTGACCTTTGTATTGCCACTGGACTTTGGTGACTGGAGGAGAGAGTGAGGCTGATGACTTTGTGCAGGTCTATCTCGCTTCAATCCAATCCACTCACAAGCCAAGAGATTACCCTCACGATGTCATTGGTCCTCTTTCAGAACGATCAAACAACAACATTCTGTTCTAGGTTTGTCCTGAAATAAACATCAGGTTCACCGGCCTATATTTTGCAGTAAACACCTTCTTTCCCTCTTTAAAAAGATAACATTTGTCCACCTCCAGTACCACAGAAAACCTCTCTCCTTCACCATGATTTCTCTCACTGACAATGCTTCAGCAATCATACTGGGAAGTTCTTTGAACTTTTATCTAGGAGATATTTTATGTGGGTATATTTATATTATATATATATACATTATATATAATATATACGTATATATTATATCTCCACTATCTAGGATATTATATCTCCACTATCTAGGAGAGATATTTTAAGTGGGTGTATGTCAAAAGTATTGGGTGGCTAGGTGTCACGGGAGAATAGAACACTGGGCTTGGAATCAGGAAGATTCATTCATCTTCCTGAGTTCAAATCTGTCCTCAGACATTGACTAACTGTGTGAATCTGGGCAAGTCACTTAAGCCTGTTTGTCTCAGTTTCCTCATCTGTAAAATAAGCTAGAAAAGGAAATGGCAAACCACTCTAGTATATTTGCCAAGAAAACCCCAAATGGGTTCATGGAGAGTTGGATATGACTGAAACGACTGAACATCAACAACTACGTGGCAAAAGTAGGACCTCAAAGCATTGAAGGTTTTGTTCCAAATGGGTTTTATCTTTGTCCATGTAAGCAGGCTTAATGATCATTAGGTATGAGGAAGCATTGGACCATTAAGTTACCTAATCAGTGTTTTCAGCTATTACCATTACTTGATACAACATCTAATACCTGCTGCTTCTGGGTTTTTATCTGAGCATCCCCAAACACACATTGCTAGCTCTTCTTTTTAGAGATGGAAAGAGGGAGGTTGAAAGAATAAAAGAAACACAAGGTGGCAAAGCTTCCATTCTTCCAGTTCCTAGAAAACCAGAATTCAATTTCTTCCTGAACGGTTGGATTGCAGGGCCCTTGCTTTTCCTATACGTGGACATTGTATAGCAGGCACCAGGTAAGTAAATATTGTTGACTTAAGTGCTCATTTGGAAAAAGAAACCTTTCATTGCTTATCAAACTAAACTTGAGATAAAGGTCAGCAGTCTTACTCTACTGATAAATAATGGACAGTGGCCATATAGCAAGGCCATGGCAGAGGCAGGATCAAAAGCAATCATTCTCTAACTGGATCCTATATTTAGTCCAGTGAGCCTTGTTACATGGCCCTTAAGCCCTCTGCTTCCCTGTATCAGAAGAAAGGCCATAACACTGACTCTGATCTCAGAGGCCTTGGATTCAAATCCTAGCCCTTCTGCTGTGGGAATTTACTTCCCCTCTCTGTGCATCAGTTTCCTCATCTGTTAAAATGACAAAGTAAGAATAATTTATAGTTTTTGGAGCTGTAAAGGATCTTAGAAGCTATCTAGTCCAACACATCCATTTTACAGATAAGGAAACTGAGGCCCAGAGAGGCTCATAGGATCATAGCATTAGAGCTGGAAAGAAGTTTAA
>NW_027186492.1:2367267-2423912 GCF_028583685.1 Petaurus breviceps papuanus | reverse complement strand
CATTAGAGCTGGAAAGAAGTTTAAAAGCCACCTAATCTAATCCTCTCATTCTACAAAAATGGAAACTGAGTCCCAGAGAGGATCATAGGATCATAAATGCAGAATTCAAAGGGATCTTAGAGGCCATCCAGTACAACCCCTTTTACAGATGAAGAAACTGAAACCTACTGATTTGCCTAAATCAAACAGCAATAGAGAGTGGACATAGGTTCCTTGTATGCCAAAACTGGAATGGATTGCCTTAAGAAATAAGAGAGTCCCTTCCAAACAATGGAGGTTTTTAAACAGAGATTGGAGAGCCCCTTAAGTTTCACAAGTTTTTTTATGCTCTTTTTTTAATTACAATTTTTTTTGGAGTCATTTGGGGTTAACTGACTTGCCCACAGTAACATAGCTATTAAGTGTCCAAGGCCAGACCTGAACTCAGGTTGCCCTGACTCCAGGGACAGTTCCCTATTCACTGTGCCACCTAGCTGCCCAATTACAATTTTTTTTTAACAAACTTTTGTTTTTCACTCCCCCTTCCCCAAGTGAACAATAAAAGAAAATGTGAAATCCTCTTGACAAATATACATAGTTCTGTAAAATAAATTTCTTCCTTGGCCATATTAAAATGTACATCGAATTCTGTATTTCAAGTCCATCTCCATAACAGGAGATGGAGAGTCATCTGCGGCCCTTTGGAATTGTGGTTTGTCATTGCACTGATCAGAGTTCTAAAGTCATCCAAAGTTGTTTTTCTTTATAATGTTGTTATCATTGTATAAATTGATAATTGATTCTCCTTCTGTTCATTTCACTCTGTATCAGTTCATAGAGGTCTTCTCAATTTTCTCTGAAACTGTCCATTTCATAATTTCTTATGATGCAATAATAATACATTTCTATACAAAAGCCAAGGCAAGGCAAAGCAAGACAACAACCATTTATTGGGTGCTTACTATGTGCCAATCACTGTGCTAAGCACTAGGGAAGAAAGATGGAACTTGTCCTCATGGAGTTTATATTCTAATGAGGAAGACAATACACCGAAGGGAGCAGAAATGGAGGGGGAGGGGCTATGATAACATCCATATGGGGCATAGTTTTGAACTCCAGAAGGTCAGGGGAAGAGTCAGGAAGGGAGTAAAGACTGAATGGCCTGGGTCCTTACACAAAATGGAGGTCCCAAGAAGGACTCATGAGTGGGAGAAAGGGGCTGGTCTGCTAGAGGGGCATCGAAGGATGAGATGGTTATAAAGGTGGTTGAATCTTCCACAGAAGGGAGATCCCCAACTACTGAGGGGAGATCCAGGATGAGACAGTAGCTGAGGCATGGTTTTGAAGTCCAGAAAGTCAGGAGCAGGGAAAATTATTTATTTAGTCATTCTCCAACGGGTGAGAACCCTCTTAGTTTCTAGTTCTTTGCTAACACAAAAAGAGTTCCTGCAAATATTTTTACATATATGGGTCTTTTTCTTCTTTCTTTGAATTCTCTGAAGAATAGACCTAATCATGCTTTTGCCAGGTCAAAGGGTTGTGTGTGATTTAACATCTTTTGGGGCATAGTTCCAAATTACTTTCCAGAATGGCTGGGTTGGTTCACAGTTCTACCAACAGAGGATCAAGGTGCCTGATTCTCCTCAGCTATTCTAACATTTGTCATTTTCCATTTTTGTCATCTTTGAAAATCTGATGGTTCTGAGGTGAAATCTCAGAGTTGCTTTAATTTTCATTTCTCTATTAATTAATGATCTGAATCATTTTTTCATATGGCTGTTGATTTCTTTCTTTAAAAACTGCCTGTTTATATTCTTTATCCACTTGTCTTTTGGGGCATGGCTCTTTTTTTTTTTAATTTTTCAAATGCTTTATTAACTTCTGATTTACATCATTCATTTCCACCAGATTTTGAGTTACAAATTTTCTCCCCATTTTTCCACTACCCACCACCCCAAAATAGCAGTCCCACAGGATATCCCCTCCTCCAATCTGCTCTCTCCCATATTTTCTCCCATATCCCTTTCAACTTTTCCAGTAGGACATGGTGGATCTCTATGCCCCAGTGCCTGTATATCTTATTTCCCAATTACTTGTAAAATAGCATTAATAATAATAATTATATATATGTATATTTTTAAACATTTTATTTTTAAACTTTGAATTCCAGATTCATTCCCTTCCTCCCTTGTCACCCACCCTTACTGGGAAGATAAGCAGTTCAGTATAGGTTGTACATGTGTAGCTAATGCAAAACAATAACATAGTAGATATATTGTAAAAGAATGACTATATTTCCCTCCCTCCTATCCCACCTCCCACTTGTTCTATTCTCTACTTTGATCCTGTCCCTTTTCAAAAGTGAGTGCTTCCAACTTCCCTCCCTCCCAGCCTGCCCTCACTTCCATCATCCCCCCTCTCATCCCTTTCCCCTTACTCTCCTGTAGGGTGAGATACCCTATTTAGTGTATATTTCATTCCCTCCCCAAGCCAAATTCAATGAGAATAAGGTTGACCCATTCCCTTTTGCCTTCCTATTCTTCTCCTCTGTTGTAACCATTTTCCCTTGCCTCTTCTATATGAGCTAGTTTACCCCATTCTGTCTCTCCCCATCTCCTCTCATTATATTCCTCTCTCACCTCTTAATTTCACCTTTTAAGTATCATCCCTTCCTATTAAATTGGTCCTGTGCCCTCTATCTATGTATACCTGTAAACATATATACACACATTCACATATGTATTCATATGGGGCATGGCTCTTAGTCCTAAACTTGTATCAGTTCATTTAAATACATTAGACATGAGACCTTTATCAGAGAACCTTGCTACATAGATTCCCCACTTCACCCAGTTATCCATTTCCCTTCTAATTTTGACTATATTAGCTTTGTTTGTGCCAAAATTTTTTAACTTTATATAGTTAAAATTGTCCATTTTCTCTTCTGCAATACCTTCTGTCCCTTGTTTGGTCATGAATTCTTCCTCTATTCCTAGATATGAAAGGTAATTTCTTTCTTGTTCCTCTAATTTGCTTGTGATGCCACCTTTTATGTCTGAGTTATGAATCCATTTGGAGTTTATCTTGATATATGGTGTGAGATATTGGTCTATATCTAATTTCTGGCAGATTGCTGTCTAGTTTTCCCAGAAGTTTTTTTTTTTTTAATCAGAGTCCTTATCCTGCTAACTGGGCTTTTTTAGTTTATCAAACATTATGCTATTTTGTTTCCTTCTGTATATTACGTACCTAATCTGTTGAATGAATAATGTTCTATTTTTTTTCCCAGTATCAAATCATTTTAACAATTACTGGTCTGTAGTATAGTTTGAGAACTGATATTGTTAGGCCCCCTTTTTTCTTTATTGAGGCTCCTTCCTTTTTAAAAAAAAATCTTTTTTTAAAGCAATTGGGGTTAAGTAATTTGCTCAAGGTTACACAGACAGTTATTTCGTGTGGGTGTTAAGTATCTGAGGCTGGAACCAATACCGGGTCTCCCAACTCCGGGGCCAGAGCTCTTACTCACTGTGCCACTTGGCCGCCTCTCCTTTTTTTTTTTTTTAATATTATTGTCACTCCCCAATGATTCCCTCTTAGCCCAAGAGAACCCTACCTTGTGACCAATAAGGATAGTCAAGCAAAACAAACCAACACATTGGTAAAGTCTGATAATGTATATCTCATCTGAAATCTATAGTCTCCCACCTTTTTTGCTGAGAAATGGGAGATATGCTTCCTCATCAGGGAATACTTATTTTCCAGGGATATAGGGGAGAGGTGAGAGACCTCTGAGATCCCTTCAGCCTCCTAGACTCTGATCCTATGAGTCAGAATTCTGTGCATGAGTTTCCCCCTTACGGACAAGAACCTTTGACTCCTCTTGACTGGTTGGATTGTTGTGTAGATTAATAAGGTGGTGTCCATGATGTAATCTCAGAAGTTGTTTGGCCAGCCCAAAGGGTTATTGTATTTATGAACTCAGAAAAAGAAATCTTCTGGCACTTGTGGAGTTATTGCCTAGCACCATAAGGATAATAGGATTTAGAGCTCAAAGAAAGAACTTGGAGATTATATAGTCCAACCTCCTCATGTTACAGATGAGGAAAGTGAGGCTCAGAGTCAAATGTTTCTAAAATTACTTTGAACATTGGTGGGGACTGGTAGAAAGGACACCTGCCCAGTTCAAGCAGGAGATTTGTAGTTAGGGGGTCTGTTTCTATAGAGTATCCAGATATATAAGCCTTGGATATCCATCCACAGGGGCAAATAGGAAAAGGACTAGTGAGCCAAGATTCTTAGATTTGGGAGATTTGTCTTATAGGAAGTGATGCAAAGAAGGCAGAGATCAGAAGCAGAGGAGATTTTATGCTGGAGGAGCAGGAACTGGGAGCAGTTGCAGAATGAATGGCAAAAGGTCAACCTGAACAAAAGCACTCCTCTCCTGCTTGGATAGGTATAAGGCTTATAGACCTGGTAAGTCTAACTTTAAGGTTGAGGGATATGTCCCTTGCATAGGCTCAAGGCACCACACAGTGACATCCTCATTTAAAATTCACCATTACATTTACCAAGTGCCCTCAAGCACGTGGCTCTAGGTTCACAGTTGATGAATACCCACCAACTGTTGGGTGCTGTGCTGAATAGCAGCCATGCCCAGAAATAACTGGCTGTGTAACCTTGAGCAAGTTACTTAACCCCAATTGCTTAGGGGCAGCTAGGTGGCTCAGCGAGTAAGAGCACAGCCCCAGAGTGAGATGACCTGGGGATCAAATCTGGGCTCAGATACTTAGCACCACACCCAGAAATAACTGGCCTAGTAACCTTGAACAAGTTACTTAACCCCAATTGCTTAAAAAAAAAAAGGATGTTGAGAGAGGAGAAGCAGGCTGGTGTAATGAATAGAGGAATGGCAATCTTGGAGAAAGCGTTGGAATCATATGGGTAGAAGAATTTCTTCTATGAACCCTGAATTCTCTATATTCATAAAAGCACAAGTCTAGTAAAAAGGGCACAAATGTGATCAATTCAAAGGAAAGGGATGGCAAGCCAGCTGTTCCTCAAATGACACTCCTCCTGTCTCTGTGACTTTATCCCTATGGTTCTTCAAGGCTGGAATGTTCTCCTTTCTCCCTGCTTTGCCTCCTGGAATCCGAGGCTCCTCTCAAGATTCAGCTCATATATCACTCCATGCATGTGGCCTTTCTGAGCCCTGAGTAGTCAGTACTTTCTAATCACCCTTCATTGCCTCACCAGAATGACTTTGTGCAAGGGAGGGTGGGACAGGAATCCTCTGACTCACTTAACTAGAATAGATTTATCAGGTGATAATACATCTCTAGTGATTGTTCACTAGGTGTGAATAAAACCCCACACACTCCTAGGAGTGACAGGAAGCCTGTTCAGATTATTTGAGGTACTTGGTCGTGCCCTCTGGGACTGTAGAAAACTAGGAATTAGTTCAGAATCCAAGAGCTTTGACTGTCTGGTGGCAGAGTAGAGAGAGAGAGAGCCTCTCCTGAGAAAGAATCATGTAAGGGTGAGGTGGGGAGAAGAGAGCCTCAGCCTCAGCCTAGTTCTCCTCCTCTGCCCCCTTGGCTTCTGGGAGCAGGGAGGTGGGGTGTGGGCTCCAGGAGGGGAGGGAACCTTTCAAGGCTTTTCTTTTCTTTGTTTTTTAGGAGGCTATCAGGGTTAAGTGACTTGCCAGAGACCACTCAGCTATAAAGTGTCTGAGGCTGAATTTGAACTCAGGTCCTTCTGACTCCAGGGCTGGTGCTCTTTCCATTGTACTACCTCCCTGTCCATTTTCAAGTTTCAAAGGGTTGGGAGAGTTTGGGGCTTGCCATCTTGGTTGCCAATAGCAGCCAAGCACATCGGTAGCTGGTTGGCAATGTCTACATTGGAAGCTAAGTGCAAACTTGCATTTGACAGAAGTAGGAAGGAGTAGGTCTCTGAGCCAGAAAGACCTAGATTCAAGTCTAACCTCTGATACATATTGACTGTGTGACCCTGGACAAGTCACTTAACTTCCAAGTGTTCAAGGTCAGAAGCCTAAACACATGGCCCAAGGTCAGGGTAGCATAAAATGGGTAACCCTCCCAAGGTTCAAACTAGATTAAAATGTAATTGGGAGATACCAATAAAAGAGGTAAAATACAATAAAACATAAATACATTTTAAAACTAAGTCAATATTCTGCAGGGGGATCCTTATATATTGATTCATGGTCGAATTTCTGCTTGAGTTGGGTACCACTGCTTCAGGCAAATCTCTGCAAGTCTAAGAGTCGAAGGGTAGGTGCTGCTTGCTTCGATAGTTTTCTCATATGGGAGATCCTTATGCCTATAAAATCATAGTCCCATTCCCAATGCTATTATAGTTATTTATAATTATGTTTTTAAGCTCCTTGAGAATAGGAGCCATGTTTTAGTTAGCTCTGCCTCCCCGCTAGTGCCCAGAAGAGGTAACCTTGCATGTAGTTTTAAGTGTTTGTTGACCTGAATGGAATCCTTCTCATTCCTGCCATCCTTCCTACCATCATTTTAAGCCTGACAGGAGGAATATTAATTGGAGCCTTTCTGGCTGCCTGCTCTGGTGTATTGTGGAAGGATTCAAACACCCTGCAGTATTTTCTTTTTTTTTTTTTAATTTGAAATAACATTTTATTTTTCCCCCAATTACATATAAAGACAATTTTTAACATTCATTTAAAAAAATTTTGAGTTCCAAATTTTCTCCCTCTTCTCATCTCCCCAGTCCCTGAGATGGTAAGCAATTTAATCTAGGTTATACATATTCAATCATGCAAAACATATTTTCATATTAGTCATGTTGGCCCACAGTATTTTCTAGCTAACCCTCAAGCTAGAAAAATACAGATTGGTCCCAGGAACCCAACTTTGAGTGGAGGGCCAGGTACATATCTCCTTTCTTACTCTTATTAAGTTCTAACAGGTGGTTTCCCTAAGTGAAGTTAGTCAGAATTATTAAGAATTATTAAGCCCTTACTGTGGGCAAGGTGTTGTGTTCAGTGCTGAGGATAGAAAGGTTAAAAACAACCCCTTCCCTCAAGGAGCTCACATTCTAATGAGGAAAATAACCAGCTACATTCAAGATATAGACAGAGTAAGATTGAAGGTAACCTGAGAAGGGAAGGCATCAGTAGCTGTTGTGGGGAAGGGAGAGGAGGAAGGGGAAGGAAGGGAAAGAAGGGTGCTGGGGGAAGGATGATACTGGAAAAAGTTTTCCTACACAAGAAAGTGGGATTTGATCTGAGTTTTGAAGGAAGCCAAGGAAACCATAAACTGGTTATAAATAAGGAGTGAGACCATTTCAGGCATGCCAAAGGTATGGTGGTAAATTTTTTTTTTAAACAACCAGATTTCTGGTAAAAATCTTATGTGTGTTACTCATTTAAGTTAAATATATGTTATTAACATTTCTCCATCATTTTATTGTCTAGATAATCAACAAAACAACAAATCAATCCCTGATTTGCCGAGCTTACTATTTCCTAGGTATAAATGCTCACGTTGAAAACTGAACAATTATCTCTTGTGATCTGGTTCCAGCTGGCCCCTGCAGCATATTCCTGCCAGGAGGGCTCACCAGTGCCAAGGAGATGTTGTGTTGTGTTTGAGGAGCTGTGAGTAGGCCAGTGTTGAGGGAGTGTAGAAGGCAGAGAGGGGAGCTAAGCATAAGACTGGAAAGGTAGTAAGGGACCAGGTTATGGAGAGCTTTAACTACATTTGATTTGGGGATAATAGGGAGACCCTGGAGCTCAATGAGCAGGTGTGTGGGGGATATGATCAGATCCTAAGCTTTAGAAAAACCATTTTGGCAGCTGAGTGGGGCATGGATTGGTGGGGGGAGAGACTTGAGGAGGACACCACCAATTAGGAGGACCTAAAGCAGGGTTATGATCAGAAATAAGAATGTATTGGTCCACATGGATTCACTTCTGGGCTAAGTAGAGGCAGCAGAAGTCATTGGGGAGAGCTAATTGCCTCTGGAAGTCAAGAAATATCTCTGAACCACATGTGTGGATGGTAAATCTGGGACAAGGGGATTGTAGCCTACTTGGTCCTTCTACCCCCAGTAAATGTGGAAGCTGCCAGCTGAAAGCCCAGTCAAGGGGCACTCCATCTTAAAACAGGACAGAGGAGATGGAAACTCTAAGCCAACACTCTTCACCCCCACTCAGGGATGGGGAACCTTGGACCACAATTCCTGGTGTGGCCCTCTAGGTCCTCAAGTGTGGCCCTTTGACTGGATCCAAACTTCTCTTAATAAAAGGATTTGTTCTGTGAAACTTGGACTCAGTCATAAAGCTGCACCAAGGAACTAGAAGGTCACATGTGGCCTCCAGGCTGCAGGTTCCCTACCTCTGCATAACTCTCTCCTGGGTTTTTGGGGGTGTATTGGGAGGAGGGACAAGTCAGGGGAGGCCTCTGACACTCAGATCTTTTTCCTAGGCAGGTTATCAGAGAGGGGAAGAAGGTCTTACATTATTTAATTCCTCTAGGACAAAGCTCTGGCTTACTATTGTTTTTGCTTGCCTCTCTCCCACCCCTTGCCTCCCCTTGCTTGCAATGTGTCTGGGTGCCCCCTTCAAAATCCAAGAGCTTTCTGCTTCAAAGTTTGGCAGGCGGGAATACTACGTATTCTCCCACAGAAGGCTTCTTAGCTCTGTCTGAAGAGTTCATTTCCCTGCTACTAGTCGTATCAGCCTTTCCCCTCTTTTTCCTTATCACCTTTGAAATCTGTATCAGCATTCTCTCTCTCTCTGTCTCTCTCTGTCTCTGTCTCTGTCTCTGTCTCTCTCTCTCTCCCTCTGTTTCTGTCTCTCTGTCTCCCTCTGTTTCTCTGTCTCTCTCTGTCTCCCTCTGTTTCTCTGTCTCTCTCTGTCTCTGTGTCTCTCACCCTCTCCTACCCCATTCCTTCCCTCTCTATCTCTGTTGCTGTCTCTCTCTCCTTCTCTCTCTGTTTCTATCTCTCTCTGTCTCTCTCTGTCTGTCTCTGTCTTTGTGTGTGTTTGTCTCTCTCTCTTTCTGTCTCTGTCTGTATGTCTGTCTCTGTCTCTGTCTCTCTCTATTTCTCTCTCGTTCTCTCTCTGTTTAGCCTCAGGACACTTGAGGTACACAAAGGCTCTTCTGTCCTTGCTCTGCTGGAGTCACATGCTTTCACTCTTAACCTCAGTGCTTTCAAACTAAACATCCACCCTCGGTGGCCCCAAATGACCCTGTTTACATCTGCCAAGCCAATTCCGAACAGCAACA
Organism: Petaurus breviceps papuanus; assembly: GCF_028583685.1. Taxonomy (NCBI): domain Eukaryota; kingdom Metazoa; phylum Chordata; class Mammalia; order Diprotodontia; family Petauridae; genus Petaurus; species Petaurus breviceps. The sequence goes on along the minus strand of NW_027186492.1, from coordinate 2,414,658 downwards.
GTAGTGAAAACTCCTGTCAGTTAAGGACTTTTGGCTTTTGGTAAATGAATAACAAATCTTCCCTCTGCATAACTTGAGCACTTTGAGAATTATGGAAAGCAACTCTAAGGGATAAACACTCATACTACTGATGATGGTGGGCAGCCTTCGATGTGTTCTCTGTTTCCACTGCCTCATCGGGGGATCCCAGGTGCCTGGGACAGAGGCTGCAGGAAACAAAGCCTGTGGTGGGCAGGATCTTAGCCACAAAGGGGGAAACTGTTCCCGAGAGCAGTGAGTCAGTCAAAAAACATTTATTAAACCCAACTATGGGTAAGACACTGTGCTAAGAGCACTGGGGCTGCAAACAAAGGCAAAAACAGGATCCCTGCCCTCCAGGAGCTCACATTCTAAAAATGTGGCTAAGGGAAAGTAATCCAGTTAAATCAGGTGAAAGCCTATTAAATTTAAGCCCTTGAGGGAATGTTAGCTATTCTCATCTATAACAGGGGCATAACAGCATCTACCTCACAGGGTTGTTATGAGGATCAAATGAGTTATTTATATCTCTATCTATCTATCTATCTATCTATCTATCTATCTATCTATCTATCTATCCATCCATCCATCTATCTTTCTATCTATCCATATCTAGATAGATATAGATGCATACATATTTGTTTTAATATATTGTAATATGATAGGATCTAATATAACATAATATAGTATTATATTATATATAAATTTATTAAAACAAATATAATATATAGTATAAATATAAACACATATATACATATACACACATACATATATGTACTCTGAAAGATTCCAATTGAGGGGGTCAGAGCTGATCTAGATATTCTAAGATGGGAATTCTTAACCTTGGACAGATTTCATGGGGTCCATCAAGTTGTTGAGGAAAAAAACCCTATATCTTTATTTTCACTAACTTCTAACTAAAATCAAGCATTTCCTTCAATTATGAAGTTAAAAAAAAAAAACAACACAACATGATTCTGAGAAGGGGTCCAGAGGCTCCATCAGGCTGCCAGAGGGGTCCATAACACAAAAAAGGTTAAGACCCCCCTGTCTAGGGCAAAGGGAATGGGTTTTCTCAGCTTATCCCCCAGGAGACCCCCTTTCTTTCAGACTATGTATAGTCCCATGGCCCCTGGTAACCATGAAGGAAAAAAGGCTTCCTCCAATTGTTTTTCCCCTGACCACAGAGGGAGGAACTGAAGGGGAAATATCAGAACCTAACAGCTCTTGGCTGGGAAGTCTTGTCCTAAGCCCACGATGCTCCATTGAAACAGTGAGATATTGGCAAGTGTGATGGCACTCCAAGTTCTAGCAGGGCAGGAAGCTTATTAGATCTCGGCCCAGTGCTTGGCATACAGTAGGTCCATCATCAATATTTGCTGGGTTTAACTGTATGGCAGTGTATATAGCCTGGAGAGAGGCTGCCAGGACCAAGGCCTCAGTTATACCTCACCTCCTACTGCTACAAATCCACACCTCATCTTTCAGTAGAGAAAATTGGTTTTGATCCCAAGTTTGTAGGTGAAACTTCTCATTTGGAAAGGACCCTACCCCTTTCCCAGTGTAATGACAGAGAACTGAGTCAGTGTGGAGAAATTTCAGGATATTCAATTGCAAGGTTGCTGCCTCATACATAGTAGGCACTTAATAAATGCCTGTTGATTGATTGATGTCCAAGGTGAGCTCCCCTCCTTCTGTTTCTGGGATATATAGTGCATGCAAGAATCAACACTTAATATAACACAGGGACTTTCTCATTCTAAGAAGATACATTCACTTTCACAGGCTGGAGCCATTTGGTTTACAATCGTAGCATCATAGGTTTAAAACTGAAAGGGATCTCAGAGGTTAGGGGACTCACCCAAGGCCATACAGGTCATAAATATCAGGGCTGGGATTCGAATCCAGGCCCTCTGATTCTAAATTTAGGGCTCTTTCCATTCTACTATGGTATCTCTGTTTGGCCTGGCCATGTTTCAGAGAATCATAAGAATTGGAATAAGCCTTAAAAGTCATCTTCTGTTGTAAGAACCAGTACCCCAGAATAGGAGGTCTGGGTTTACATAGACCAGATTCTATCTTGCAGGCTTCTTAAAAAATCATACTCTCTTTGGCCATATCCCTACCCAGAAGTTCCTCTGGGAACATACAGGTCTCCAAAACAAGGAAAAGGGCCCTTGTTCCTATGTAAACATATAGGCTGTCTCTCTTTCTGTCTCTCTCTGTCTCTGTCTCTCTCTGTCTCTGTCTCTCTCTCTGTCTGTCTGTCTGTCTCTCTCTCCTCATCCCTTTGCTGCTGACTCTCAGATCTATATATCTAGCCCTAGTCTCTCTCTTGAGTGCTAGTCCTACTTCATGAATGTCACTCTCTCTCCCTCTCTCCTCCCCCTAATCCTTCTCTCTCTCTCCCCTCATTAACTATAGAACAGAATTTATTCAATATGCCAAAGAAAGTACCAAAGACTTGGACATCATTGAAGTCAGGACAATGCCTCTCTTTCCAGTGTGTTTCAACTTCCCAGAAGCCAGCAATCTACCAGATTTACATTATCCTACCTCGATGTAGAAAGGACTTGGAGTTACCAGAAAGGCAAACAATTCTTGCCCCTGGCAAGTCCCATCTAGAACTCTAAGGACCTGAAAGGTCATTCAGAATGAGAGTACTACCAAAAGTTGGTCTTCCCACCAACGCTTGGAGAGAAAACTACGCAGGGAAATGAAAGTGGACCCCTCACACATCTCCTCCTTCTCCCCCCCCCACTACTTCCCTTCGTTCCCCAGCTTTCTAGTCCGTATCTCACAGTACCAATGAAGGATGGGGTTTTTACCCCTGACCTCCAGCTCCTAGTTAGTTTAGGACCTCCTCTACTCTTCATCAGATACAGAATATTCGGGTTTGCATACATGTGCAGTCCTTCTTCCGGGGAACCCGGTCACTGTCTTTTTTCTGTTTTCCAGTTTCTATCCTCTACTTTCTATGTATAGTCAGCCCCCTTTTAAAGGCTAATTTTGAGATTATAAAAACTTTTTGTTCAATTGTTTCAGTCATATCTGACTGTGACCCCACTTGGAGTTTTCTTGGAAGAGATACTGGAGTAGTTTACTATTTCCTTCTCTAGCTCATTTTATAGCGGAGGAAACTGAGGCAAGCAGGGTTAAATGCCTTGCTCAGGCTCACACAGCTAGTGAGTATCCGAGGCCAGATTTGAACTCATGAAGAGGGTCTTCCTGATTCTAAGCCCACCGTGCTGCCTCTCTGCCCATTCTCTAATCGATGAGTACTTCCTTAGTTTCATGTTCATCAATTGACCACCCTATGCTGCTGACTCTCAGATCTATATGTCTAGCCCCAGTCTCTCACTCGTGAGTGCCAGTCCTGGATCATGAACTGCCCAGTCCAGTCATTATGGCACACTTGTTCCACGCCCACAGCCCTTTACCTGCCCTCTTCATGTCTTTGCACTGGTGATTCCCACGTGATTAGACTTAACCTATTCCTCACATATGCAACTTGGAATTCCAGATTTCCTTCAAGATTTAGCTCAGGGGACAGCTGGGTGACAAAGAGGATAGAACACCAGCCCTGGTGTCTAGAGGATCTGAGTTCAAATCCATCCTCAGACAGTTACTAGTTATGTGACCCTGGGCAAGTCACTTAACTCCAATTACCTCTAAAAACTAAAAAAAGACAGCCCAAATGTTACCTTCTACATGAAACCTTATCTGACACCACTGTCCCTACCTCCCCAGCTGCTACTGTACTCCCTCCCAAAACTGCTTTGCATTCATTTTAAAAATATGATATAACTATTATATCTCTACATATGTATTTTTCTATTATGTATATATACACACACATATGCATGTGTGTATAGATAGATATAGCAATAGATATAGGTATAGGTATAGATATGGATATTCTTTCCTTCTTCCCCCATCTCTTCATGGCCCCATTCGAATATAAGCTCCATGAGGGTAGGAACTTTTCCCCTTTTGTCTTCGTACTTTCAGCACTTGATAAAGTGCCTGGAATCTTAGCAAGTACATAAGTGTTTCTTGTTTAAGTTTTTTAAGCAGTGATGTGTCTCCAAGTGTCCCTAATTTGTAAGTAAAATTCCAGGTAGTGCTGGATCCAATACTCAGTCAAATGGCTAAGTCTAAATTTGGAGTGGCTGCTGTGTTCCCTTCTTTGGCTTCATGCATCAGTTCTCTTGTCTCTCTGGCCCAGCTTACGAGAACTTTTTGCTTTGCGCCTGCTCACAGCTTCCCCCTTGAAGCTTTACACTACTGTTTTTACTAAGCACGTGTCAGCCTTGCCCCTTGGAAATTCCCACACTCACACTGCTTCCTTTTTCTGGATAAGAGGTGATATTTGTTTACTATTCCCCTGTGGCTCCTCTGCTCCCTACCCTCTCATGTGTTTGTCGCTCCATGTTATTCTCTTCTTTTTTTTTCCTGGGAGTTTTCAAGCTCTGTGAACTTTATCTGACTTTCTTGGTTCTTTTACAGACTCCCAGAGTCTCTCTAGAGCAGGGGTGGGGAACCTTCGGTCCTGAGGCCACATGTGGCCCTTTAGGTCCTCAAGTTCGGCCCTTTGACTGAATCCATGTTTCTAGAGAGTTTATCTGGCCTTCTCCACTTTTCAGGATCTTGACCTTCTATAATCTCAGCCTGGCTTCTGCAGGCCTGCTAGTCTCTCTATCCCTGTTTTGTTTGCTACTCTCTTTCTTTAGGCCAGTCCATGTCAGCTGGGGCACTGAACAAAGGTTTTCTTCTGCCTGAATTCAGGGCTGACCCTCAAAAGGTGTAGGATCAGATTTGGGCCTGTCAATCAATGGGCTCAGACCCAACTGGGCTGGGATCAGACCACAAAGGGGCATTTGCCTCCAAAGCCTGAGGGTCAATCTTCACTTTTCAAACTTTTAGAGCAGGGAAGTGGGAGATCAGGAGAAAAGGAACAGGTGTGGGTCATTTCCCAGCATTTAGTGAACATTCATTATTGTAGGTTCTTTGGAACAGGAAGTTGGACACATGCAAAAGGAACCAAAGGCAAGGTGGTTAGAAATTGAACTTGTAGTATGGTGTTGAGCAATGCTAATAACTTGAGAGAAATGGAGAGCTCTCTGACTGAAACCTCCTGCAGCTTTAGCCAGGAGTATCTGCAACAAGAGCTCTGAGGGGACTTTGAGTGAACAGAAGCCCCCTTGGGCTAAGGGCCCCAGTGACTATGGCCTCATTCGCTAAACTAAGCTTCACAAGTCAAAAATGCAGCTGGCTGAGTAAATCCCATAATGCCAGTCTTGGCAGGTCCTGCCCCATTCACTACTTCCAGGAACATAGAATCTAGGGCAGGAAAGGGATCTTAGGATCACTGAGTTCAAAACTCCCACCCCACCCCACCCCAGCTCATTTTACAGATAAGAACAGTGAAGCCCAAGGCCACACATGTAGAATATTGAAGAGCGGATTCCAACCCAGATTAGAGGCCATGAGGCAGGAACAAGAACTCTGGGTTTGGGGCTAGAGGATCTGGATTTGAATCCCAAATCTATCTCTCACTGTGTGACCATAAGCAAGGCACTTATTCTCTCTGGGTTTCAGTTCCTTCATCCATATAAGGAAGGAATTGAACCAGACATCTTAAGGCCCTTCTAGCTTTAAGCCCATGGTCTTCAGACTCCAAAGTCAATTCTCTTCCTACTGTGTTGTGCCAGCTTTCATTTTCCCTCCTTTCTCTTTCAGAATTAGTAGCCAACCATAGAGGCTCCAAAGAGAGCTCAGTGTCTTCTGCTAAACCCAAGGAAAGTTCACTGTCTTTCTTTAGCTCCTGACTACCTGGAACTTACCGAGGTCAAATATGGATCAGCGATAGGACTGAGGATCACACTGGGTAATCCTGACTTCTGGTGTTATTAGTTTTATCAGAGCATACTTTGTAATTTAAGGATCCTTTCCCCTCACTTTGGATAGTTCCAGGAATGAACCTTCCAACCCCTAATCCTCCTTCTTCCCTAACAAACAAGGCGCTAATTTCTCTAAAGCAAATAAATCAGGAAATAGCAGAGAAAAAGCTACTCATTGCGTGCACCTCTTGAAGAGAGAGCCAAAGAGAAAGCTGTTAAAGGCAGCAAGGTGGCACAGTGGACAGAGTGATAGACCTGAAGTTAGGAAGACTTGAATACAAATCTGGCTTTGGATAATTGCTAGCTGGGTGACCCTGAGCAAGTCACTTAACTGTTGCCTGACTCAGTTTCCTTATATGTAAATTTGGTGTGATAATATCATTTACCTCCCAAGGCTGTTGTGAGGAAGAGATATTTGTAAAATGCTTTGCAGTCCTAAAAGCACTGTATAAATATAGCTATGATTATTTCTTTAAGAGCTGGCAGTATTGGAATTTAACCATACTAAGCTAACAAGAAGAAAAAACATACACCAAAACACCAAAAGAGTCAGTAGTTCTGTGGCAAAATCCAACTGAATTAAAAAAAAAAACAGAGGCACAGCAAATACGTGTTTCCCTGCTTCAACAGATAAGTCTTTGGAAGACAAGGAAGAAAATAGGACACATCTATTCCAAACTCGAAAGTAGGCTTTACTGATTCTTTGTTTGTTTTATGTTTCTAGCAACTGTCTGTGCCTTAGAAATCAGAGAATATGGAGCTGGTCAGACTGGAAAGGCTCCAAGGGAAGGTGGTATAGGTGGCTTGGGCTTGGGGGGAGGGTTGTGTAATTAGGTTGGATGTGGGTCCTAGCAAAGCCAGGTGAAAGGCTTGGAAAGATAATGCTGAATGAGGGTCAAGCAGCTGCCCTCTGTGGGGGGAGGTCAATTAGCTTTTGCTTCAAGCCCAGCACAGAGCATAAATGGAGGTTGGTGAGTGAGATTGGCTTGGATGCAGGGCTCTGGAACTCCCTTATAAACAAGGGCAAAAAGAGGTAAGACAAGTCCATTCTAGAGATATGAAGATCAGGGTTAAAAACAAAAGAGGAAAAATTATGGGGAAAACTTCTCAATTGTGACCGACTTCCCCCTACCCCCCCCCCCCCCCCCCCCCCCCCCCACTTCTTTTAGGTTCTTTGAGGAAAAAAAATTCCTAACAAATTTTAGGGTGTGTCTTCTGTGGGGTTCTTTTAACTTTCATAGACTAGCTATATTACCAAACATGATAATTTTATGAGCCCAGTAAGTTTATTATTATACAATTTCATGTTCCTACACTAATAAAATAACTTTAGATCTGTGAACAAAATAAATGTTAATATTTTCATGCCTGCCCCTCTTCTCTTCCCCCTGCCCCACCCCACTAAAACAACCCAGGAAAATAGGGTTTCTTCACAGCTCAAAACTTCTGGAAATTTTACATTTCTAGATCAAAGGAGTGCAATTTCTCATCCCTGGTCATGGTAGGAATGTCCTTAATCCTTTGGATATTAAAACACTTATGTTGTTTTCTGACTAGTATTCTCCTTTACTATCCTTATAAGTGACTACACGTACTGAAGTTCCTCTGGGTACACAGCTTTATACCATATTCTAAGTGTGGTTACAACAACGGGCAGTCCCTGTCCCTGATGAAGACAGCTGGGAAAACTGAGGTGCAAAGAGAGAAACTGAGGATATATTCTTTTTTTTTTTTTTTTTTGCTTTTTGGAGGGCAATTGGGGTTAAGTGACTTGCCCAAAGTCAAACGGCTAGTAAGTGTGTCAAGTGTCTGAGACTGGATTTGAACTCAGGTCCTCCTGACTCCAGGGCTGGTGCTCTATTCACTGTGCCACCTAGCTGCCCCCAGGGGATGTATTCTTGATAGGGAGTCAAGGGACTTACTAAATTTTAAAAATTTTGTTATCTTTTGTGTTTATATCCCTTGTCCCTCCTCCTCCCCCTGCAGGAGATCTAACCCTCATAACAAAGAATAAGAAAAGAGAAACAGCAAAGTCAGCATTACTGGATCATAGGGTTTGTTGTTGTTCACTTATTTCCTTCATGTCCAACTTTTTGTGACCTCGTTTTGGGGTTTTCTTGGCAAAGATGCTGAAGTAGTTTGCCAATTCATTTTCTAGCTCATTTTACAGATGAGGAAACTGAGGCAAATAGGCTTAAGTGACTTGCCCAGGGTTACATAGCTGTAAGTGTCTGAAGTCAGATTTGAACTTGATTAAACAGTAAGACTAGAAAGATAGGAAGGAACGATGTTATGAATGACTTTAAAGGCCAAACAGAGGATTTTGTATTTAATTCTGGAGGTAACAGGGAACCACTGGAATTGATTAGGCGGGTGAGATGGTAACTGGTCAGACTTACACTTTAGGAAAGTGGCTTTGGAAGCTAAGCAAAGGATGAATTGGAATGGGGATAGAACAATCAGAATGCCATTAGAATAGTTCTGATGTAAGGTGCTGAGAGCCTACATCAGAATGGTGCCAGCGTGAGATAGAAAGGTGTGTTGTGAAGGTAGAAATGACATTGACCTAGTCTGACATTATGTGTCATTGTCCTCCACTTCTGCAGAGAAAGGCTGGAGCTACCTTCCCTTTTGGGGAGATAAGCTTGGTCATTCTAATTCCACAGCATTCAACTGCTTTTGATATTTTGTGATTATTCTTTCCACTTACATTTTGTAGCTGTTGTATATATTCTTTTTCTGGTGCTATCTTACTTTACTTTGGATCAATGCATATGTGTCTTCTCATGTTTCTCTGTAGTTATCCTATGAATCATTTCTTACAGCATAATATTCCATTATATTCATGCACCACGGCTTGTTTAGGCATTCTCCAATTGATGTACATCTATTTTGTTTCTAGTTCTTTGCTACTACAGAAAAATGATGCTTTAAATATGTTGGTGTATATGGACAATTCTTTTCATCATTGACCTCCTCGGGGCATATGTCTAGCAGCATGGCCTCTGGAACAAAGTGTATGCACCTTTTAGCATGATTCCAAACTACTTTCTGAAATTGTTGAACACATTCAGAGTTACACCAACAGTGAGCTAGTGTGCCTATCTTTCCACAATCCCTCCAACAGTTCCCTGTAATTTTAAATTTGTGACTTGAATTTAAATTAAAATCTAGTTAAATTCTAATTAAAATCGCAATTTAAAAATTCTGACCTTGGACACATATTTCCCTTATTCCTGCCTCATTTTCTCATTCTCTGGGTGACAGAATGGACTATAATTGCTGGTACCCTCCCCAGCCTGCATCTTCTGATTTCCAGCTTTGAAAAGTAAGCCTTTGCAAGAAAGGTCTCATATGCAACAAAATAATCATAGTAATATCTGTCTGTCTATCTGAATAGTAGAGAAATGGAAACAAAATAGATTTCCATTAAAAGAAGAGTGAGTAAACAGCTTGTAAGATGTAAGAAATGATAAATCTGAAGAATTCAGAGAAGCATGGGGAGATATACCAACTAGTACAGAATGAAGTAAAAAGAACCGTGCAAATAATATACAAAAAGGTCATTGGAAAGAACAAAATACTTGAAACACCCTACAATGCAATTATGAAGACCAAACTTATCTCTAAAGAAAAGACAAGAAAACGTTTCTTCTTTCCTTCTTTGCAGAGGTGGGGACTCTGTGGAGAATACTGCGTATACTGTTAGACTTGTTTTATGTTTTAGTTTTGCCAAATTCCTTTTTCTTTCTTTTTTTTTTATTCATTATTACAAGGGATACCTCTCTGGGTAGGGAAAAAGGGAGGGATGTGTTTGGGAATGAGTGAGTGGTTGAAAAAAAAGCAAACAAAAAACCAATAAAAATTAATTTAAAAAGAGAAAAGTAAGCTTCTACATCCTGTTCTGAGGACTCCAGCCTTATCTGAGAGTATGCCTAAGGCTAAGTCTAAAAGACTCATTTGAATGTTCTCCCAGCTATAAGAACCAGGTGTCCCCCACTGGGCATCATTGTTTTCCTTCAAAGACCCTGACCTTCTTCATTTCCTGAATACCTCCATTGGGGGCAGAATAGATTAGGGACTATGGTCCTAGATGAATGGCCTGGTAGTTTCTCTCCTCAGTGGGGGTGGGGGGTTACTGTTTCCTCCTCCTGTCTTCTCCTTCCTGGATCTGTACACTTGTTTTTTTTTTTTTTTTAAACAGTGGCAGAAACCACAAATCCATGGGACTGGTGGGGGAAGGGTGGTGGGGGAGGGAAGGTCTAAAAACAGAAATGCATAGGCAACCCTTCCTTGTTCACCCTGTGGCTTAGAGACTGCCCCAGGCATATCTGGTCTCCCTGGTGCCATGCTAACAAGATCATAGGATCACAGCTCTAAAGCTGGGACTTTGAAGATGTCTAGTGTCCCTTTGGCAGTCTGGCAAAACATATATACCCCTTCTTGGAATAATGTTGTTTTAAAAAAAAAATCATGATTGAATGAAATACTAAATTTTAATTTAGAGGTTAGTGAAAATAAAAATGTAATGTTTTTCCCATCCAAGTTCACAGACCTCCAGAAACCTATCTACTCCCTGAAGTCATAGTCTGTGGATTCCAGGTTAAGAACCCCTGGACTAGCCCTCATTTTATAGATGAGGAAACTGAGCCTCAGAGAGGTCAAGGACTTAGCCAAGGTCACCTAGGTAGTAAGGATCAGGGGCAGGATTTGAGCAAGGGTCTTCTGACTCAAGGCATTTCCGCCTAGGTCAGATCTTTGTCCATCAACAGAATGGCCCTAGTAGAAGACCTGGTTAAGTTTCTCCCTTGTTTTTATCCCCAGGCTATCTTATTCTTTACACCCATTTATACCCTAGGTCCCCCACTCGTGTTCTGTGAATTCTCCTACAGCCTTTCTCTACACCCTCAGGCTATACCATTTCAATCCTCTCCCTCCCTTCCTCCCCCTGCCCCAAGTTGCTGCTTGCTCCTCTTTTCTTGAGTCCCCTACTTGGACCCTGGCCTAGCCCTGCCCTGGCCTGCCCTCCCCCTTGCCCACCCCCTTCTAGCACACACAGACTGTCCAGCCCTGGAGTAAATAAACAGCCAGGCAGGGACCCAGACAATGGGCCTTGGCGAGGAGTTAATCAGCTCGGCCTCTCACATTAGCCGAGTGTGACTGGAGCTGGCAGGGGGCCCTGGCTCGGCGCCAGCAGTGATTATGACTAGACGGAGCCAGCGCAGACTTGGCACAGAGCAGACTCCACAGCTGGGGGATTAGGTAACGCTAGGCCCATGTGGGCTGCCCTCTGACAGGATTGACCTGCTGCTTCACCCTCCATGGTCATGGGCTGGGCCAGGGGAGCTATGTCCCCAGCCGCCTGCCCTGCGCCTCTCCATGCCCGTCTTGGTTGGTTAGGCGAGATTACAGATTAGAGGGCAGTGCCAGGAGGAGGCAGGCATCCCGAACCTTTCTGGCACGAGTGCTGCTGCCAGGGAAGGCTGGAGGCACTATCAAGGGACCCAGAGAAAAGCGAAGCAAGACCTCTGTCTCTTAGCAAAAGAGCTCATCTGTCTGTCCTTTTTTTGTGCCTTTAAAGTTGAGGTGTGGGCTTTCCTCATTCCATAGGATCCCATTAACTCCTCTAATTCTAATTCCCTCACTGTCTTCCTCAAGCTCTTGGTTATTTTTATACTTTATTGAAAAATCTACCTGCCTTTTGGGCACGACCAATATGAGAAATTTGTTTTACTTAACGATGCATATTTGCAATGAGGATATGTTTTTCCTTTTTTTTTTTTTTTACAATGGGAGAGGTAGGAAGGAGAGAAAACGAATGCTTGTTAACTGAAAAAAAAAAACACTTACCTGCCACAGTTCTGGCAAAGACTGAAATCCATTTACACTTGGACTTCTCTCCAGCCAAAGAAAGGAGCATGGAAAATACAGGGTGAGATAAAACCATGTTCCTTTCTGAAATGTCACCATACGTTTAAAAAAATGTTGTTGACAGTTTTGTTTTCACAAAAACATCTCTTGTAATGAAGAACAAAAAAAAGAGGGGAAAAAGCAGTTCAGCAAAGCCAGCCAATGTATCAGCCCAGGGTGGCATCCAGAGCACCCCCTTTGCTGCTGCAAAGAAGGGAGGGAGGGAGGAACATTTTCTCATCTTTTTGTTTTTGCTTTTTGGAGGGGGGAAGGTAGGGCAATTGGGGTTAAGTGACTTGCCCAAGGTCACAGGGCTAGTTTTTGTGTTAAATGTCTGAGGCTGGATTTGAACTCAGGTCCTTTTGACTCCAGGGCTGGTGCTCTATTCACTGTGCCACCTAGCCGCCCCCATTTTCTCATCTTTACTTCAGGGACAAGCTTGGATATCATAATTGCAGAGTGCTTGCTTTCACTTTTTTCTCCATACATTTGGACTTTTAAAATTTTTAAAATAAATTTTTATTGATATTTTTTGTTTTTATAATATGTTTCCCAGGAGATATGGAAGACCTGCATTCAAATCTGGCCTCAGATACTCACTAGCTGTGTGACCTTGGACAAGTCACTTAACTCTGCCTCAGTTTCCTCATCTGTAAAATGAGCTGGAGAAGGAAATGGCAAACCAATCCAGTATCTTTGCCAATAAAACCTCAAATGGGGTCACAAAGAATTGGAAACAACTGAAACACCTGAACATTTATCCATATTTCCCAATATATCCTCCATCACCTTATAGCAAAGAATTTCAAAAATTAGCAAAAACCAACTAACATATTAAAAAAGTGACTTTATATGAAGTGTTGCTATTTATATATATTATATATACATATGTGTGTGTATATATGTATATATGTACATATATATAATTCTCCATCTGCTGAGAAGTGGGGAGAGGTGATTTTTCATATTCTTTTCACTAGACATTTGTAACCCCAAATGTTGCATTCAGGTTGTGATGGACTGTCTGTTTGGGGTCAACATCAGTTCAACCATTGCTCTAACCCACTATTTTTTTCACCTCTGACCCTCTCCTCCCCTAATCTGCCATAAGTTGTTTATGCAACATTACATTATAATAGTGAAAAGGAAAAATTTACTTCAAATAGAAACCCAAGGCAAATCACATGAAAAGGTATCAAGTAGCCATTTGATATACCATTTTTACACTCATTTTCTAAAGTATAGCTTCCCCAAACCCTGGTATCTTATAAGGGAGGCTTCCCCTCTTCCTGGGGGTGTGCAGAGGCCTAGAAAATGACTGTCAGCAGAGAACAAGTCTCTCTACTTGGAATAGTTTCTCCTAGTTGACTGGGCTCCCTCTTCAGCTTCATTCTTCAGAGCTCTTTTCCTAGGATGGAAGGTTGAAAACGATGGGGTGGACACCCAGACCCGGATTTAAAATGGTCTTTATCTCCTCACTTCCCACCTAAAACTAAAGAATAAATGTATATTACTTTCCCATAACTCTGGAGTAAAGGACAAGGAGACTCCAGGGGCTGTCAGACTTAGTCAAATGCTCCCTAGATATCACATGAGAGGGAGAAGGAGAGGGAGGGAGGGAGAGACAGAGAGAGAGAGAGACAGAGAGAGAGAGAGACAGAGAGAGACACACACACATATATATATACACACATATTTGTATCTAATGGTAGCTGTCTCTAGGGCAGGGGGGAGGGGAGGAAAAAAAGAAAATTACAACTTTATTATATATTTAAAAGGAATAGTAAGTTATACATAATAGACTTATAGTTTCATGTAGAATCATATTTTTTTCTATTTTACTATGTTATGGAAACTTGGGTTTTTTTCTCATCTTCAGAATAAAATAAATAAAATTTTAAAAAAGAGATTAATGTTCAGAGCCCCTATTTTTATGCTAAAATCCTGCTTAAAAAGGTTAAGTAGTTTTAATTTAAATTATATCAAATTGTACAGTGGTCCTAAAAGGATGTATCTTGGCACACATGTGCACCAATTTTAGGCACTAGGTGGTGCAGTGGATAGAGCCCTGGGCCTGGAGTCAGGAAGACCTAAGTCCAAATCTGACTCTTCCTGGTTGTGTGACCCTGGGCAAGCCACTTAACTTCTGTGTACCTCAGTTTCCTCAACTGTAAAATGAGGAAAATAACAACATTTACTTCCTAGGTTTGTTGTGAGGATCAAATGGGATAATATATGCAAATATGCTTAGCACAGTGCCTGGCACATAGTAGGTTCCATATAAATATATGCTAATTCCCTTCCATTAGTTTAGGACTGTTACAAACTATATGGAACTTACAATTGCAAGCACATGTATGCGCCTCTTGATACTAATAATGTCCCTCACAACAAAGAATAATAATGTACTTGTAGTACAAAAAAAAGTTTGAGAGCCAACATTGTAGAGATTACAAAGAATAATTGATCAGAAATAGAAATGCTGGATAAGATTGAGAAAGCACATTAATAGCACACTTCAAAAATTGTGGCCTAAATCAAGCCACCTCCCCAATCCTTAGGGACTGGAAGTTACACATCCAGTCCAGTGTAGCTTTTTATTGTGGAACTCAGTGGCTCCTGATGCTGCTTTCAGCATAGCAGTCACTCAAGGGGAAACAGACATGGTGGGTTAATAACTTGTCTCAGATGGTCACTGAAAATGTTGCATCTTTTAAAAAAATTATATTAATTTTTTTCAATTAACAAAAATATATTTTTTACCATCCCATCCTGTCCCATTAAAAAAAAAACCAAATGGCATTTTGAACACCCTTCCTTTAACCCTTCTAAGAATTAGCTGTGCTATATTGGAGTAATGGATGTTGGATTCTTTTTTTTTGGAGGGGCAATTGGGGTTAAGTGACTTGCCTAACGTCACATGGCTAGTAAGTGTTAAGTGTCTGAGGCCGTATTTGAACTCAGGTCCTCCTGACTTCAGGGCCAGTGTTCTATTCACTGAGCCACCTAGCTGCCCCTCTGAGTCTCTTTAGACAGGGGATGGGGACTGGAGCTGAGACTGAGAAATGCCTTGTAGGAGTCCCTCCTTCAAAGCCTATCTGCAGTTCTGCAACCTGGAGTCTGGGACAGTTGGCTGGGGACATTGTGACTTAATTTAGTGACTTGCCCAGAGTCACACAGCCAGTATATATCAGAGGAGGGCTTGAACATACCCTCTTCTCTGATTCAGAGGCTAGTTCTCTAGCTGCTATATGATGCTATCTTTCTACAGTATGCTATGCGTACTTTCCTGTCCTATAATATACTAGGATATGCTATGCTGAACTATTGTAAGGAATGAGGAATTTGAAGTCACCCCTACCAAGCTGATGTAGCCACAAGATTTAAACCAGGCCTGGAGTCAAGAAGACATCTTCTTAAGTTCAAATCTGACCTCAAACACTCATTAGATATGTGATCCTGGTCAAGTCACTTAACCTTCTTTGCCTCAGTTCTCTCATCTGTAAAATGACCTGGAGAAAAAGATGGCAAACCATCCAGTAGCTTTGCCAAGAAAACTCTAAATGGGGTCACAAAGAGTTGGACATGACTAAAACAACTGAACAAAAGATATGGGTTTAATGTGTTAACGATGTGTTGATACTCTCTTTTCCCTTTAGGGAAAAGTATTGAATGAATCAGAAGGGAGCAGAAGGAACCCTAAAAGTCATAGTCCACTCAGTTAGAGTCAGTTGAGTCTAAGGCTATCAGAAGAGGAGAACCCAACTCTTTGCCTCTTGGAAGGGAGGAGGGAATTTCCTTTCCTCCCTTGCTATTCACCATGGATACAAGAGAAGCAGATACTTGAGGCCAGAAGAAGCTTTAAGGAGCATGGTCTCTGGCAGCAAAAAAAAAAAAAAAAGAGCCAGCTCTGGACTCAAGAGAGTTGGGCTACAGAGGCGACTGGTCAAAGAAGGAAAGTACTTTGAGGCCCAGCAGTACTGGAGGGGTAAGTGACATATGTCCACTGCACGTGGGCCTCACCACTGTTTTGCTCTAAGTTTCTGCCCACCCTTCCCACAGATGTTGTGTATACTTGTAGAAGAGTGTGTCCCAGGATTCGTGTTACCATGCATTCTTCATGTATAGAAGGCCATCTTATGGAACATGGGCAAAACTGGCTTTAATGTTTCTGGTCAACCACTTGTATGACTCAGTATTTGTGCCCTTGAGAGGTGATGAACTCCCTGGTATTGTTTAGCCATTTGGTGACTCAGCATTGGAAAGACTTGCCCTTTGGGTATAATGTGGAAAAACCAATGTAGCAGCTGCCCTCTGGGAGATCCGATCCACTATCACGAGTACAAGTTTGGTGAGTACCCTTTGGTGGGGGGTTGGGGGGGTTACAGTACAATACAATGATGATGATGATGATATCTCAAGTATCCAAAATTTCATCTTGTGGGTATTTCCTTCAATGTATGGCTTGCAAGCCCATGTTCCTTGGAAGATGGTCTTTAAGAATTGCTGTGGCTGAGAATGTCATCACTTTGTGGTGCACTGGTGGTGATCACCTCCAAATTTAGCAAGGGAGTCCTTGCATAATAAATACACATCCTGTTTCAAGGTCTGTGCTTGAAACCTTTCTAACTTGGTAGGATCTGCCCGGGCTTGTGCTTTGCTCACATAGTCTTCAAGAGCCCAGGGTAGCCTCCATGGCATACTGTCATAATACCAGTGAGAATATTTGACCTTGTTTCTATATCGTGTTTTACTTTTCAGAATATGTTCAGATCCAATATCTTATTTCATCTTCTCTCTGAGAAACAAAACAGGAAAGCTATTATGAACTCCATTTTTATAGATGAGAAAACAGAGGCTTAGAGAGGGCCAGGAATTTGCCAAAGATTATATAGTTAACTAGTGACAAAGCCAGGATTAGAACCCAGATTTCTTTATCTGTTGTCATGTTCTCCAAATCACCTACCAGGCTGGGATAACATCACAGCTCTCTCACATTTCCTTCAGTTTTGCAGATCTGTTGGCAGATAGACAGGTAGTTGATGTGATGTAGTAGAAAGGGCAGTGAACTGGAATAGAGATCCAAATTCTAATCTAATCTAGCTCTCCCGGCAATTTGTTGGTGTGGACTAAGGTAAATCACAACTTCTTTGGACCTCCATTTTTTCATCTCTGCAACAAAGGGATTAAACAAGAATGACCTAGTAAGGTCCTTTTCAGTTCTAACATTCTATAACTCCACACTGAAAGCCAAAAGCTACACTGACTCTCAACTTAGCTTATTGGGTACTGGCTGTGGGACTTTGTTGTACTGGTCTATGTCTTTATTTGCTCATTTATTCTGGACAGTGCCCTGTTGCCATTCATACTTTTATTCATTTGGCAAATGCTTATTAAGTGCATACTATATTGGAAGCAATCTAGTGGAGAGCTGACCTTGAAATCAGGAAGTTCCAGGTGCAAATCCTACCTCTGACACATACTAGCTGTATTACTCTGGGCCCATCATTTGACCTCTTAGTGCTCCAGGCAACTCTCCAGATGAAGCTACAGAATGGATAAAGACCTGAATCCATAAAGGGAGTTTTCTACCCCATTAGAAATCCCAAGTCCAGACCATGCAATGTGCCAGGTACTGTCCGAGGTTCTGGAGATACAAAGGCAAAAATGAAATAGTCTTGCCCTCCAGGGCTTATATTCTACTGGAAAGGGGAAAAGAAAGGACATATATACAAAGTTAGGTAAATATAAATGTAAAAGACTTGGCTCAGAGGGCTGGGGCACCTTCTTTCATGAAGGAATACATTCCAGACTCATTCAGATTGGGTTTAGAGTCTGATCTCTAAAGAGAGAGGTCAGGTTTTTTTCATTGCCTTCGGCCCATTGTGGCCCCAACCTCAAGTCCAAAAGAAAATATCTTTTTAAAAGCTGATGTTTTGTTCATGTCTAAGATATTCCTAAAAACAGGATTCCTTCTAGAAAGGTATTCAAAGCACAGAGAGGATTGGGTATAGAATAGCAATCCATTTTCTCCACCAAAAAGAAATGTTTAAAGACCCCTAAGTGTATATTGACAAAAACTTAAAATAGGAAACAGTAATCCATCATCCTTCTGGGAGCTCGATACCTAAAATATGAAGTGTGTTGTGAAATTGCTGGCATTTGGGTTTTTTTTTTTATGGGGGAGGGCAGGGCAATTGGGGTTAAGTGGTTAAGTGACTTGCCCAAGATCACACAGCTAGTAAGTGTGTCAAGTGTCTGAGGCTGGATTTGAACTCAGGTCCTCCTGACTCTAGGGCGGGTGCTCTATTCACCACACCACCTAGCCGCCTCTGCTGACATTCATTTTGCCTTCATGTAGGCTCTGCACTGTCTGATGACTTCCTTCTGGTCCATATCTTCTGGAAAGCCAGGGTATGGCTTAAGCTCATGGTGAAGTCAAAGAATTCTGGGTTTGGAGTCAAAGGACCTGGGCTTAAATCTTGGCTCTGCCACTAGCTACTTATGTGATCTTGGGCAACTAATTTAATCTTTCTTTGTTGGAGTTTCCTCATCTATAAACTTAATGAACTAGGTAATTTTTAAAGTCTTTTTTTCAGCTCTAGATCTAATCCCGATAGTTGTCATCTTCTCTGAGAAGCACTGTGGTAGCTGCAGGAAGTCATATGCTTGGTGACCAGCACTTGCGGCCCAGAAGCTCCTGATCTTTCAATCTCATGAGGCTGATGCCAAGCGTGGTATTTCCATCTGAGGGTCCCTTTTCAGTTACCTGTCTCCAGGGAAAGAAACACAAAGCAGAAGTGGTACCTAGGGTTTTGAAATCCTTTCTCAGGCTAGACAAGATCATGCTTTTGTTACTATATTCAACCAACTGCCATAGCTATAGGATGGGGGAGATAAGAGCCCCTTACCCAAACAGGAAGTCAGAGAGGAGAGGAATGGAAAGGAGAGGAGAGGAGAGGGGAAAGGAGGAGAGGGGACAGTGAAGGATGGAAAGGAGGGGCGCTGTCCAAGTCCCAAGCCACATATTCAGAAGGGAAGAAGAAATCCGAGAATGGAAATTGTCTCTCTCTTTAAACTCTACTGAGTAGGTGGCTCTCCCTGTTCAGTGACCAAACTGGGGAGGCTCATAAGGTTCAATCAGCAGTCTTTGGTTTTACATGTTTCAAAGGGGGCATGGCCACCAGATAGGCCAATTTGAATGCTCCAGGGGAGTGATACAGTCCCATAGTTAGGGAGGGGATGTCTACCAATTATCCCCATTACATAAAATATATACAAAATAATTGATAGAGAGAGCAATTCCCCACCAGCCGAGGGTGGGTGAGGGTCAGGATAGGAAGGATCTTGTAGGAAGAAGTTCTTGAACTGTCTTGAAGGAAGCTAGGAATTCTAACAGGAAGGGATGGGGAGGGGGTACATTCCAGGTAGGGAACACTCTATGAAAAGACACCCATGAGAGATGGCACGTCCTGTACAGGGAGAAGCAAGTCGGCCAGTTTGTCTAGAACAGAGAGAGCCTGACCAAGAGTAATGTGTAATAAGCCTGGAAAGATAGATTGCAACCAGAGTACAAAGGATTTTAAATGCCAGATGGAGGTTGCATATCATCCTAGAGGTGATGGAGAGGCAGGGAGAAGATAGAGTTTTTTGTTTCCCTTTCCACACCTGAGACCTCACTCTGATGACAAAGAGAAAGCATTCAGAGGAGCCAACAACTGGTTGCCAGGGATCAAAAGTAGCCAACGGGCTGGTGCCAGGGAGGGTGTGGAGCTGTAGGCACCAGAAAAGACAACCCTGTCTCATGGTTCTGCAGGGAGAGAGCACAGGATTCTTGAGTGGCAAGCATGTAGTTAATAGGGAACAAAATGTCTGGGTGCCCTTGGAAACTTTCCCTACCCTGTGGGGCAGAGGGAAGTGTTGGCCCCAGACTGCTTTGCAGAAGGCTTTCCTCTCCTGGTTCTCCCTCCCCATCTGTTTAGCTTTTCTGGCTCAATCACCCCAGATTTGGACCTGTCCGTGACCTTGGCTGATTTCTCAGTCATTACCAGCTCCTGCCAGATTTATTGAGGGAAGCTTCATTTCTTTTCCAGCCAGCCCAGGCCTCATAGTCAGAGCCAAAGGATCAGGTAACTCCTTCCTCCCAAGTAGGAGCAGGTCAGCCCTCAAGATAAGGGCAGGAGTTCAGGGGCTAGGAAAGGGCCCTTTTTTCAAGTGGCCCATGTGGAGAGTTGACGCTTTAAGTCTACTCTTAAGATGATAAGACTTGTATTAATAATAGTTGGCATGTATAACATTTTAAGGTTTGCAAACTTTTATATATGCTTTCCTGCTTGACCCTCACAACAACCCTATGAGGTTGGGTGTTATTATTATACCCTCCACCCCCAATATCACCATCTTACCAAGAAGGGAACTGAATTTGAGAGATTAAGTGACTTATTCAGGGTCACATAGTCTGAAGTGGGATTTGAATTTGGGTCTTCCTAACTCAGAGCTCAGCAATTCATATAGCTGTGCTATGTAGCAGCCTTTAGATAGCAATTTGACTGGGATTATTTACTCAGGGGTCCTTAACCTGGGGTCGGTGAACTTGGCTTTTACACATATATATGTATACACACATATGTGTATATGTATATACATATATGCACACATATGTATTTCAAAACAATTGGTTTCCTTTGTAATCATATGTATTTTACTTTATGTATTTGAAAATCTTCATGGGGCGGCCAGGTAGCACAACGAGTAAAGGCACCGGTTCCAGTGTCGGGATGATCTGGGGATTGAATCCTGGGCTCAAACACTTAGCACCCACCCAGAAACACCTGGCCGTGTAACCTTGAGCAAGTTACTTAACCCCAATTGCTTAGGGGCGGCCAGGTGGCTCAGCGAGTAAGAGCACCAGCTCCAGAGTCAGGATGACCTGGGGATCAAATCTGGGCTCAGATACTTAGCACCACACCCAGAAATAACTGGCCGTGTAACCTCGAGTAAGTTACTTAACCCTGATTGCTTAAAAAAAAAAAAAAACCTTCTGAGAAGGGGTCAATCTGCAGGCTTCACCTGAATGCCAAAGGGGCATATGATGCAAAAAATATTAAGAATTCAAGAGTTAAACAGACCCAGAGATTAAGGTGGAGATGTACTAGAATTCTAGGTGTTGGTTAAGGAGAGAGGAAAGGAACTTCGTTGATAGGAGAGGCAGGAGGACTCATTTTGTGTCCTTGAAAAAGATTTGTGCTGTCAATCTTAAGGATCAAGAAGATTCCTTGATTCCAAGCTGAGCCTCAGTCTTCTCATCTATAAAATGGGGATTGTGATATTTGTAGTGAAAGGCAGCTTGACCATAATGGCTATGGAGCCTTGTAGTGAGGAAGACTTGGGCTTAAGTGCTACCTTTGAGGGGGCTGGTTGTGTGATCTTGTGTAAGTCATTTAACCTCTTAGTACTCTAGGCAACTCCCTAAGACTGAATTGCTGAGCAGGTGCTGACCTGCAGGAGAGAAAATCTCCTAACCTAGACTTTCCTGGACCAAGCACTGGCCACATCTATAGCATTTCAGTACTTGTCAAATGAGGCAATGAGTAGAAAGCCTGCTTTATTTTTCCGGCTCTCCCTGGTGCCTTGCCCATTAGTAATTCTGTTGAATGGCTGAAAGCAGAGTCACCTTGCTTCCAACAGCAGCTCATCTGGAGTGACCAGGGGTCACTCTTAAACTGGACACTAATTCCCAGAGAGTACAGGTGGCCAGAAGTTATAGTAGGCTCCAATTTGGACAAAGGATATGTGTGTGTGTGTGTGTGTATGTGTGTTTAGACAGAGAGAGAGAGAGACAGACAGACCGACAGACAGACAGAGGAGACAGAAACAGAGACACACAGAGAGAAAGAGACACAGTGAGAAAGTTAAGAGAGAGAGAGAGAGAGGCAGAGAGACAGAGACAGAGATAGATAGAGACAGACAGACCAGCCACCTCACACAAACTAGTCCCTCTGCCAGCGACCAAGCTCCCTGCTTAGACACAGAAGCATAGATTTCTGGGACTGGAAGGGAGCTAGAGAAGTCATCTTACTTATTCCCTGTGGATACAAGGAAAACTGACCAACTGAACTGCCCTGGGTGTCTGTCTTACATGCTTCTTAAGATGATGAGGTTATGATGCCTGATGCATGTTGTTGTTCATTCATGTCCAACTCTTCATGACCCCATTTGAGGTTTTCTTGGCAAAGATAAAGCCATTTCCTTCTCCAGCTCATTTTACAGATGAGGAAAATGGGGCAAACAGCATAAGGGACTTGCCCAGGGTCACATGGCTCATAAGTGTCTGAGGTTAGATTTGAACCCCGGTCTTGACTCCAGGTCCAGTGCTCTGTCCATTGTGCCACCTCACTGCCTGCCTGATGCACAGTGAGAACTTCATAAATGCTTTTTGACCCACTGATGTATTGATAAATGGTGCTCTCACCATTTCTAGAAGAGAGTTCTAGAATAAAGCAATCCCCACTGGCAGTTCTTCCTTAGGTCTAGCTAGGACCCCTCATAGTGCACATTTTCTCTTTTTGATCTTTTAGTAGAGATTTTGAGCAGCTGGACGCTATCATCTGCACAAAATTCTTTCAGACATCTGAAGACTGTTATTAGGTGTCCTCTTCTCAAACCACCCTCCTCAGCTTTCCCACACGCCCACTGCAGATTTCTCTTTTTCAGCCTAAATAATCCCAATTCACCAGGTTCTTCCTCACAGACTATTTTTACCACTCTTTGGATCACAAGAGCCCTGGAGAGTCAGCTGCACAGGCCCTGGAGCTAATGAATGTTCTGTTTGTTAACCAATGAGTGTGGCCGGACAAACTACAAATAAAAAATCCACAGCACGAAGACAGTGTGAACCTCTGAACCCTGAGAGACTTCGAGAGGCCCTCGGTGCCTTTTGGGCTTCCTGCCATCATCCTGACGCCACACAGGCAGGGCAATGGGCCAGCCACCCGCTCTCCGTGGCCGGTCTCCTTGCCCTCCCTGACTCATCTCATTGCTTCTGGACATCGCCTCCAGCTTGGGTCTTTAAAACTAGTTCTCTAAATAGGGGGCCTCATCTGTTTATTGACCCAGAACCTTCTCCCATAGAACTCATGGAATGCTTTACAGACATCGTGGCTGGTTATTACTTGCATGATCTGCCTACGCTAGTCATTTATCTTAAGGAAATGGGTAAACATATATCATCATAACAAAGGCTAACATTTATATAAGCTTGAAGGTTTCCCAAGCACTTTGCATTTATTATTTTATTTGATCTTCACAACCATCCTGTGAAGTAGAGACTGTTATTATCCCCATTTTACAAATGAAGAAACTGGAGAGGTGAAGCGATTTGCCTAGGGTCACCCAGCTACTAAAAGTGAGGCAGAGTTTGCACTCAGGTCCTTCGGACTCCAAATCCAGGGATTTATTCCCTATACCACCTAGCTATCTAATAAGAATTTATGTGGCTGAAATTTCTGGATCTTCCACTATAGTCCTTTTCTGGGACTTCCTTGTAGCATGGGTATCTGTTGAGTTCTGAAAGCTTGCAAAGTGCAAGCTTTGGCAGTGCTTGTCAAACTGGAAAGGCTTCAAGAGACTTAAATCACTATATAAATAAGTTACTACTGTTATTCAACTCAGCAAACATTTATGAATTGCCTATTGTGTGCAGGCCATAGTGTTAGGCGCTGGGGGAGGAGAGTGTGTGGAATGTTAAGGCAAGACTAGCATTCTGGTGGGAGGGCTTACCAAGCCCTTTTCAGGGCTGCTCATCCACCTTTGGTGTCCAATGGGTCACCCATCTCTCACCTGTGGCTCCAAGAAGCTGTAGTATGCACAGTGGACAGGCTAAACCAGATTGGAAGTAACCAACAGGCCTCCAACTCATTGGTGTGGTAGGGGTGCCTAACGTAAGCATCTGAAGACTCCCCCTGGTGGAATGGGTGGCTCTCAATGTGTTCCAAGGGCCATGAAGGCAGCTGAAGCAGGCATTGTAGAGTGCTTAGAGCCTGGCCAGATATGGAAGATGCCAAGGTCATCCACTGTATCCCGGGCCATCAATAGTCCTCTTGACTTTTGCTTTGCCACTGGACTTTGATGACTCTGGGAGAACCAGTGAGGCTGACAACTCTGCACAGCTCCACCTCACTTAAATCCAATTCACTTGCAAGTTACAATATCACCCTGTAATGTCCTTGGTCTTCTTTGGAAATGAAGGACAAACGACAGGCACCAGGATTACAAAGATGAAAGATGAGACAGCTTAGAGTCAGCAAGACTTGAGTTCAAATTCAGCTTTGACTCGAGCTTGTGGTGTGATCCTGAGCAAGTCACTTGACCTCTTTCTCTAATCAGGGGTTTGGACTTGATGGCCTCTAAGACCCCTTCCAACTCTAAATCCATGATTTTCTGTTGGTAGAGTCTTTGCCCTCACAGAACATACAATACAACTCGGAGAATTCAATGAGTATAGAAACAAAAGGTGACTTGGGCTTGGAGGAAGGAAGAGCTAAGTTAGACTCTTACCTCCAACACTTTTTGGCTGGGTGACCCAACTTATTCATTCACCAAATTGATGGAACAGAGTTCTACTATGAGCAGAGAAGGCACTGTGCTAGGTCCTGGGTAGGAGAAAGACGGATAATTCAGTCTCCCTCCTTGATCTAGTTGGAGGGATAAAACAAATACACACATAATTAAGGCAGAGTGTATTTAGTACTATAATAGCAATACAAGCTGATTGCCACGAGGACTTAGAGGAGAGAGAGGGCACATTCTTTTGGAGGAATCAGGGAAAAGCTTCATAAAGAAAGTGATATTCAATGGGGTTTTCCAAAAGGCAGGGGTGAAGAGTTGTCCAGGTGGAGGAAGGAGCACAAGCAAAGATCTATAGGTAAGACAATTCGGGGTGTGTTTGGAGGAGTACAATTGGTCTGGAGTATTGGATATGCATAGGTGATTAGTAAGGATTCCAACCAGAAAGGTAGATGATAGAGGGCTTTGAATGTCATATCAAGGAGTTCATATTTTATTTGTCAGGCAATGGGAAATTACTAAAGATTTTTGAACAGGGAAATGACATGGTCAGATTAGCCATTAGCAAGATTAATCTGGTAACTGGTGGGTTAGGCAGATTGCTCTGATGATTAGGAAAAAAGGAAGAGAAGCTATATGTTTTAAAATGCTTTTATAGGAGCTCTCTTTGTGGTGACAAAGAACTGGAAATTGCAGAGATGCCCACCAATTGGGGAATGGCTGAATAAATTGTGGTATATGGCTGTGATGGAATACATGAGAAATTATGGCTCATGATCTTAGAAAAACATGGAAAGACTTGCATGAAATAATGGAGAATGAAATGAGCAGAACCAAGAGAACACTGTATATGGCAACAGCAATAATGTTTTAAGAATGACTTTGAATGAATAAGTTATTTTGTCTATTATAAATACCCAAATTAACTATAAAGAATATATGAAGAAAGATGCCATTTACATCCAGAGGAAGAACTGATAAATAGAAGCATATATAGAATAATTATATATAATTTATATATTTGCATATATATAATTTTATATGTATATATATGTCTAATAGTAACTATCTCTAAGCCTGGCAGAGAGGGAGAGGGAAAAAAGAAAAAAAAGAAATTTACCTTATAACTTTATTATATATTTAAAAGGAATAGTAAGTTGTATATAATAGATTTGCAGTTTCATGTGCCATAATATTTTTATTATATTATGTTATGGAAATGCCTTTTTTATTCCATAATTTAAAAATAAAATAAAAAAGAAAATTCATGGACTATATCTTCCTCTTTCCTTCCTTGCTTTGGGGTTTTATTTTTCTCTCTGCTCCCACTACTACTCACCTTTGGGGGTGTCTACCAATGGGCATCTCTGTTTCCCTTCATGTCTTCCATACCGGGACTCTCCCTCTCTCCCTACCCTGGATGGAGGAAGCAATTTCTCAGGAACTCTCCCCGTGTTGGAGAGCTGATCTGGGGGGAGGGACTAAAGCTCTTTTCCCTTCATCAGGGAAGCCACCAAAGTTCCAGGCCTGCTGCAAAGAGGGTCCAGCAACAAAAGTGTTGAGTTGAAGCAATTTGCCTGGCAGTTGAAGTGAGATACTCCAGAGCTCCTGGACTCCATCACCACCCAGGCCTGTCAGCTTCCACTTTTCCCTCTGTCCATCTCTTCTAAAGCCCTGGCTCTGGACCTAGATGGAATTCTTCAGGCAGTGAATTATCCAGGAACATAAGAAATATGGTGCTTTCCAAATGCCTCTGAGACTGATTATGCACCTAGCCCCAACCCCAATCTCTTGCAAAGTAGGATGCCTTAGCTGAACCTTGGAAGCTCCCAGAGGTGATGGGAAAGACCTCCCTGAAGGACAACCAGTTTCCAACCTCTCTTACCCCAAAACCTACTATAGGAATAAGGAGATGAGTTCCTGGGGTTGAGTTGGGTGCCTCTAGTGAACAATTGGGGGTTTATTTATGTATGACAGCCTCTAAGGTAACTATTTTTCCCCCCTGAGTTAGGTTGGATTGGAGGTAATAGCAGTGACCTGACAGTCCAGAGAATTCTGCCCAGTGGCATGGCACAACAAAAATGGGGACAGTTTACTATGTGAAAGCTGATCAAGTCTTTCCTTAATTTCTGTCCCCATACTTCTCATTATCTCCTCATGTCTCTCTGCATTTCCATTAGAGAGATAGCACGGCTTCCTGGGAAGAGAACTGGACCTCGAGCCAAGAAGGTCAGGTTTCAAAGCCTGAATCTATTACTTATTGCTGTGTGACCCTAGGGAAGTTGCTTGGCCTCTCTCTCCGCATCTATAAAATGTGGATTATAATACAATAATACCTACATCACAGGCTTGTTTTGAGGTTTAAATGAGATATGGTATATGTTTCAGTTTTTGCATCTGCAAAATATAGACAATCCTTTATAGTGCCTACCTCACAGGCAGCTAGGTGGTACAGTGGACCTGGAGTCAGGAAGACCTGAGTTCAAATCTTATCACAGACACTTAATAGCTGTGTGACACTGGGTAAGTCATTTCACCCTGTTTGCCTCAGTCTCCTCATCTGTAAAATGGGCTGGAGAATGAATTGGCAAACCACTGCAGTATCTTTCCTAAGACTACCCCAAATGGGATCACAAAGAATCAGACACAATTGAAAAATGATTGAATAACAATAGGCAACTATTCCAGTGCTTCTTGGATAAGCTTACCGCCAGCGGGAGCATGGTCCTAACTTGACTTGCCAGAACACATGGGCCTGGAAGGAACTGGGAAGACAGTACAGAACTGAGGTGAAATATAAAATACTTATTCAGCAGTCCCACAAACTTCTTCGTGCTCTAATTTTCAAGTCTCAAGGGAGATGTAACAGTAGTTATGTAACTACTACTGCTTGCTAAAGTTTTTTTTTTTTCTATCACCGTGAGCTTCTGGATCTTGTATGTGTTAAGCTACTATTTTTTTTTCTGAAAAGGAAATATATAGCTGTCCTAAACCTGTTCTGCATTATACATTGAACACCTTTCTACTTTCCCTTTTGAAGAGACCCTAGACATGAGCCACATATGAGCTTTAAGTCATTTTCTCTGTGGCTCTGGCATATGGAAACATTGAGACAAAAGAACCTGACCCCTCTTTTTAGAGACCAGGCTCCCTCAGGACTGAACATGGTCTCCTTGTGTGGGTCCAGGGTTAAGAAGGGCCCTGCAGTGGGATAAGAAGAAGCTAAGTTCTCTAGCCATGCTGAACCCAGGAACACTTATCTGTACCATTGCCTAAGTAAAATGCTTTGCAACTTTGAAATACTCTATAAATGTCAGCTGTTATCTCTCCTGCTCTGCCCATCATCTCTCCAGGGATTTTACTCCCTCACCAACCTCTAATGGGAGCTCCAATCTCATATGAAAACTTCAGTTGCTGTTTCCGAGGGCTTTGAAACTTTGGAAAAGGAAGGGGCTGTGGAAAGTTCCACTGTCCTCAGACTACTCGATCCTTACTGGAAGCCTCTCCCTACCAGCTCTAATCTCTTCCATTACCCTCATAGCCAGAAAGTCAGGACATGCCTAATTTTCTCTTATGTGCCCTTGGACCAGCTTGCCTCCTCCTCTCACTGTTCTTACTTAAAGGGTTTGGGCAGGAGGATGTATAACAGCCTGCTTGGGGGCTTTGGGCCCCAGGATACCCAATGCCACCTCCAGCTGTTGAAAGGGGTAGTCTGAGGGATGAGCCCCTCCTCATCCTGGCCCGGGTCCTCTAGGCTATGGGGCCACTGCCCCCTCACTGGCTCTCGAGTTCCATTGGAGGCTGATGCTGCCGAGGCCCAGCTGCAGCTGTGGGAAACCACACACCACAGGCCTGCAGGTGCACAGGGGCCAGGATGGGTAAGGGGGAAAAGATTAACTCTTTCTTGGAAGCATGCATTTATATTCCTTTAGTTCACATTATGTGGAATCCACTTGGCCCCCTGTTTGTTGACTGGGAGATGTTATGATCTCTACCCGCAGGGGACTTACAGTCTAGGAATGAGAGTTTTGATGGCACAAACCTCTAACCTCAGCTGGTTCTAAGACCTGTTCTGTGGGACAGTGAAAAGAAGCTGATTTGGGGACCTATGTTCAAATCCCAACTCTCTCCCTTCCTAACTCTGTGTGTGACTTTGGTCAAATCACTTCTCCTCTGGGCCCCAGTTTCCTTCTCTGTAAAAATGAGAGGGTTTTACCACATGGCCTTTAAGATTCCTTCCAACTCTATGTCTATGATTCTACAATTCCTTTAGAGCAGGAGTATCAAATATGTAGCCTACAACACCCCCAAGTGTAGCTTAAACCAGATAAAAATGTAATTGGGAAATATGGCAAAATAAATAAAAATACATGAAAACATCAACAATATTACAAGTCACTATGCAGTCTTCAGGGATCCATATGTATAGTTTAATGGTCCCTATTTCTATTTGGGCTTAATATCCTCCCTTAGTGTACTCTGTAGGGCTGGTAGTCAGGATGCTTTGAAATCTCCACCTTA
Source organism: Petaurus breviceps papuanus (assembly GCF_028583685.1). Taxonomy (NCBI): domain Eukaryota; kingdom Metazoa; phylum Chordata; class Mammalia; order Diprotodontia; family Petauridae; genus Petaurus; species Petaurus breviceps. The sequence goes on along the minus strand of NW_027186492.1, from coordinate 2,385,742 downwards.
ACTAACAGACCTTGGATATGGACATCCCTTCTCATGACAACCACAGTTATCCTTGTGTTGTTAGGGATGCTGTATGCCTAAGAGCAGGCAGAGAAGAGGGTTAGCACCAAGCAGTGAAACAAACTCTCTGAGCATTATAGTAATAAAGATATAGAGTGAGCCTATTCACAGATTTGGAGCCTGAAGTGCATGTAGGGGTCATTATACTTATACCTTTAGAGCTATGAGGGGCCTTGAAAACCATCTAGTCCATCTCTCTCATTTTCCAGATGGGGGAACTGAACCCAAAGAGTCATATGATCATAGATTTAGAACTATAGGGGGTCTTAAAGCCCACCTGGACCAACCCTCTCATTTGACAGATGAGGAATCTAAAAAGTTAATTGACTTGCCCAAGGTTATGCCAGTAGTAACAAAGGTAGGATTTGAACCTTGGTCCTTTGACTCCAAAGCCAATGTTCTTTCTACAGTTCCATACTGTCATAGTAAGTGGGAGAGAAACTGTGATTCCAAATTCAACATTCCTTCTCCCCTGCCTCAACCACTAGTCACCTGACTGGTTAGTATCAAAACCCCTTTCTGAGATCTGTTCCCACAGGGATCACCAGGCCCTCATCTGGGACAGGAGTGGCATTGCTTAGGCCTGGGCTTCTACTCAGCTCTTTGGGCTACCACATGGTAACCATTAGTGTTGGGTGAACCTCAACACGCCATGGTTTGGATGAAACTTTGTTGCTGTCTAATATCCTGGAAAGCATCCAAGAAAAGTCTTTCTCATGATTCCCAGCACAGCTCCTTCTCAGTTGTACTTTGGGTCTGTAGCCTTGTCCCTCAAGGTTAGTATTGTGTTTAATGTTGCCCATCTCCCTGCCTGCCTGTGTGTGTCTCTGTTTCCATTGGGCTAAGTCCCTCTGGACTAGTAATAATTCTGAGGTATTCATATCACTCCCATTGTATGTGTCTTGTGCGTGGTTTCTGGCTGATCATATTTGCTGGGATGAGACCTGGGACATTAAGGATCTTTCTAGAAGAAAAAAAAAAGCCTGATTATATTTTGTTTTCCCTCTTCTCTGCCCATCTCTTTTCTTTTTTTTCCTTAAAAATTCTTTTTGTGAGTGTATGAGCTTAATCATTAATAAAAACAAACATTTTGATATAAAGTTTCCTAAAAGAAAGATTGCACATAAGTACTGTTTATAAATGTATATTATATTTAGCATAGTAATAGTAACATTGCTTTCCTTGTATACTCTTCTGAACTTTTTTCTTGTGATGTATATTTTTTTACTCTCATCCTTTTCCCCATATGTCTTATCTCGTCTTTTTTTTCTCCCTTTTTCCTAGACTTGTGATTTTATTGATCTAGAGAATTCCTGTTGAAGAAGTTCCTTCTGCCAATGATTAGCAACTACTCTGCCACTTAGAGTCTTAGTTGCCAGGGGCACTGAGAAATTAAGTGACTTGCCCAGGGTGACACTGCCCTCGAACCCAGATCTTCCTGATGCTGAGGCACATTTTCTATCTACTAAAGCACATTGCCTTACTTGTGTAATTTTATGACCTGTCTAATGTGAGTAAGGAAACTCCTTTTAATGTGGATCTGTGTTTATTCAATATTCATGGGTTCATAAGAGTATAGGATTTAAGGCTGAAAGGCAATGTGAGGACCATTTTGTGTAATAATCTCATTTGACAGATGAAAAAACTGAGGCCCAGAGAGGTAAAATGGTTTACCTGAGGTTTTCATTCATTCATTTGATAAATATTTACTGAGTGTCTACTGTGTCCAGAAATGCCCCAGGAGCTTATAGTGATGAAATTTTATATATTTTGTGTATGTGTGTATATATGTGTATATATATATATACATGTACATGTATATATGTCTAGATACACTATATATGTATATATACATATATGTATATATATATGCATATCTCTATATCTCTATATTTTCAGATCCCTGCCCTAAAGTGGTTTGCTGTCAGATTATAAACTCTTAGAAAGAATTTTGACTTTGGAATCAGAGTACGTAGATTCAAAACTCACTGAAGATATTTATTACTTATCTGATTATGCCACTTAACCTCCATGAATCTTAGTCTCATTATCTGTAAAATAAGGAGGTAGGTTGGTTTAATTCCAGAGGACCAATGCTGCCCTACATCCTGACAGAGAAATGTTGGACTCAGAATGTAGCATATGACATATTTTTGAACACAGTCAATGTGTGAATTTGTTTTGCTTGACTAGATATATTTATTATAAAAGGTTCTTCTTTTTCTTTATAATGAAGGTAAGACCTATGAGGGAAAGGGAGGTTAAGGATAGGGTGGCTAAAAAGAAAAAAGAAAAGAAAGAGAACAATCAAAGCATTTTTTAAAAGTACACAAAAGAGAACAAAAAGGCCAGAAGGAATCACAGACAAAAAGGACAGCTTTGAAAGCTACATACTGGTTTTGTTATGTACTTAATGAGAAGAGCAAGCTATATATGATGGAGATTCACAGTTTTGTATATAATCCTCTTGCACAACCTTTTATGTATATGAAAATGTATTTGATATCTGGTGAACTAAAAATTTTTTAAAAAATGAGTTTATCATCCTATGAAACTATAAGATAAGACAAGAATACTTGGAATATAGAAAGAATAAATATTTGATTTGATTACAATTTAGCGGGAGAGATAGCATACATTTGTACATATCTATATACACACATATATATATGAATAATAACAACACAAAACACATGACTGATTCAAATGAAGTGCTTTTGGAGTTTAGAGGAAAGAGAGGCGATCAGGGAAGATTCCATGGATTCCATGGAAGAGATTGCATTTGATAAGGGCCTTAAAGGATGAGTGGAATTTTATTTTATTTTTTTAAAGTTTTTTTTTGAAGGGGGAGGCAAGGCAATAGGGTTAAGTACTTGCTCAAGGTCACACAGCTAGTAAGTGTCAAGTGTCTGAGGTCGAATTTGAACTCAGGTCCTCCTGACTCCAAGGCAGGTGCTCTATTCACTGTGCCACCTAGTTGTCCCATGAGTGGATTTTTAACAGGTAAAAATAGTAGGGAGGAGGTGATGGTCAGGCAGAGAGAATGATATGAGTGGGAATGCCTGAAGGTCAGAGACATGAGCTGAATATTCTCTTCCTTGATTTAAATGGGGGGGAAAAAACCCAGGGAAGAAACTCTCTCATAAAGCTAAGTGAGAAAATTACTTCTCCTAACCTCTTTTTCTTGGGAGAGAGAAAAGAGATTCTACTTTCATTATCAAACAAAATAATGTGTATGCTGCAATTTGTAACCATGAAGTATAGATTGTTGTTCGTTCACCCTTCATTCTCAAAGAGGACCAATGACATCACGAGTGTGATGTCTTTATTTGCAAGTGAATTGGATTTAAGTGAGGCATGGTTGTGCAAAGTCATCGGAGTCCAATGGCAAACCTAGGTCAGGACCACTGATGGTGGAGCCAGATGCCGTGGGACGAGTTGGCTTTGTTATGCTAAGGCATTTCCTATGTCTCAGTTTGTCCTGTCTCATAAAATACAGTGCATATGTAAATCTTCCAGAAAATTTTCCAAGGTTTGAGGCACTCCGTGGGTCAGCACTCATTCACAATCATAATTCAGAGATACCCGCCCCCATCCACCACCACCCAGACCACCAGCATCACAAGAAACAGGCTTCTCTCTTCCCCTGGTTGCTATACCAACAGTGGGAGAAGGAACACATGTAAACATAGGACACACTTGACCAGATCAAAGATGCTGAGCTCACACAAGTGTCAACATGAAGTACCAGCTCACATGTGCGGCAAGGACAACTTATACTTCCCTTGCTTCCTCTGGTGATGTTATCAATGTTGTCCTTTCCTGCATATACTGCTGCTCTCCTCAACGTCATCCTTGCTGGCCACCTCCTTCAACTTTGTGGTTGCCAAGCTACTCTTTGCTACCATCTGCTGGGCTTCAACTGTCTAGCCTTTTCAGCATCAACAATAGTTCTATTATCATCAGCTGGGATGTAGTGGCTAGAAAGCCTCTGCTTTTATCCAACTCCTGCTTGAACACTACCTCTAATAACAGCTTGCTTTTGTTTTTGACAGCTCTACCTGAACTTAATTTTTTTATGTGTATCACAAGGCTATGAACCAACATACCATGCCAGACAATAGCCAACAAAGGCAAAAAAACAACAACCCCAAAACAAAACCCAAAACTCCAGCCTAAGATGAATTTATTTCTTTTACTTTCTATATCTGGTGCTGATTTAAAGTCCATGATCTTGGACCCCTGCCCTGCTGGGTGATTATTGATTTAAATAGAGGGCAATTCTCTATTCAGGCAAGTTGTTTTGCCTAGATGCTGCTCTGTTTGATGATGAAGACTTGACTTTATACTTCTCAGTGCTGCACCATACTTCCCTACCACCAGCTATCTCTTGGCTAAAAGAAAATGTAGCTTTTGGGGAATAAGTGGGAGGAAATTCTTATATCTAGAGCTCCCCAAACCATTGATTACGTCTGCATTCATCTTCCTAATGACTTCTTTACTCACTAGTGCCAATACTCTCCTAGGCCAATGGACATTAGTCCAATTCCATACATGGAGAGATAGATGGAGTTGGGGAGGATCATGCCACATACCTGCTGCTTCTTTTTCTTGGGAATATGGCCAAAATGTGCCAAGGAAAACCTTGGTCAGGACCTGTGTTCTCTTTCCTTCTCATTCATGCTTCTTGTCAACATTTGTCTTCATATGCTCCCCCATTATAGACGAAAGGAAGAAGGAATACTGCATATTACTGATTCCCACACACCTTCACCAACCCTTAGCACACAACATCTAAAGGCAGGAGAAGACTTAAGATCTGTAATTCTATTTGAAATTTCTATTTCAACAGTTATACAGCTATCTCTAGGAAGGGGTAGAGCCAAGATGGCAGAGAGAAACCAGGAAGTTACCTGAGCTCTCCACAGTTTCCCTTGGAAACATCATTAAATCAAACCTCTAAGCAGATTCTGGAGTGACTGAATCCACAAAAAGATAGAGTGAAACAATTTTCCAAACCGAGATAACTTACAAAGACTTCAGGAAAGATCTATTTCATTTGGGGGAAAGGGGAGTAGAGCCCAGTTGCAGGTAATGTCCAAATAAGCCAGCAGGAGGCTCTTAGCCATAGCACAGATCAGTACCTGAGGCCCAGCAGTACTGATTGAACAGGCCAGCTGTGAGGCCTCCAGCCTCAGTGGAGCAGAAAAATTGCCAGCCCCAGAACCCAGGACACATCAGGTGCAACTAGACTGGGCCACTCCAGCACAGTGGGCAAGCTGCCAGCCCCAGAGGTGCAGAAAACCAATGACCAGACCTGACCTCCAGTACAAGAAGTTTGGGACAGTGCCCTCTGTATCCCAGGAACAGAGCTCAACTTTAAAAAATAAACAAAAAACAAACAAAAAGAGCCCTGACCATGGAAAGCTACCATGATAACAGGAGAGCAAAACACAAACTCAGAAGAGGGCAACAATGTCTAAATGCTACATGTGAAGCCTCAAAGAGAAAAATGAATTGATCTCAAGCCCAAAAAGTCCTCTTGAAAGAACTCAAAAAGGATTTTAAAAATCAAGTAAGAGAGGTAGAAGAAAAATTGGGAAGAGAAATGAGTTATACAAGAGAATTATTGAAAAAACAGTCAACAGCTTGGAAAAGGAAACACAAAAATTGACTGAAGAAAATTCCTTAAAAAAAAATAGAATTGGCCAAATTAAAAAAAAAAAACATTGAAGAAAACAACTCATTTAAAAATAGAATTGGCCAAATGAAAAAGGAGATACAAAAGCTAACTGAAGAAAATAACTCCTTAATAATTAGAATTGGGCAAGTGGAAGTTAATGACTCTATAAGACATCAAGAATCAGTCAAAATCAAAAGAATGAAAACAATAGAAGAAAATGTAAAATACCTTATTGGAAAAACAACTAACTTGGAAAATAGATCCAGGAGAGATCTATTTAAGAATTATTGGACTATCTGGAAGCCATGATCAAAAAAAGAGCCTAGACAGCATCTTTCAAGAAATTATCAAGGAAAACTGTGCTGAGATCCCAGAACTAGAGGGTTAAAAGTCATTGAAAGAATCTATTGATCACCTCCCAAAAGAGATCCCAAAATGAAAATGCCAAGGAATATTGTGGCCAAATTCCAGAAATCTGAAAATCAAAGGAGAGGTGAATAAAATTGGAAGCAAGAAGACTTTGAACTAATAAATAAAACTAAGAACTTGTTTTTATGAAAAAAAAAAACACAATAAAATAGATAAAACTTTGACTCATTTGATTAAAAAAAGAAGAAAACCAAATTACCAGTATCAAAAATGAAAAGGGTGAATTTACCACCAATGAAAAGGAAATTAAAATAATAAGTAGGAGCTATTTTGCCCAACTGTATGCCAATAAACCTGACAATCTAAGTGAAATGGATGAATATTTACAAAAACATAAATTACCCAGATTAGCAGAAGAGGAAATAAAATACTTACTCACATTTTAGACACCATCAGTAAACTACCTAAGGAAAAATCTCCAGGGTCAAATGGATTTACAAATGAATTCTACTGAACATTTAAAGAACAATGAATTCAAGTACTATATAAATTATTTGGAAAAATAGGTGAATAAGTTCCTTTATGACACAAATATGGTGCTGATACCTAAACCAGAAAGAGGCAAAACAGAGAAAGAAAATTATAGACCAATTTCCCTAATGAATATTGATACAAAAAATTTAAATAAAATATTAGCAAAGAGATTATAGCAATTTATCACCAGGATAATACACTATGATCAGGTAGAATTTATACATGGAATATAGGACTGTTTCAATATCAGAAATATCTTCATAACTATAAATTTCTGGGTCACATGTCCCAGAAATATAGAACTCAGCACCATAATTAAAATTTGAGTCATCCAAAATTTAGTTTCTAGTTAGTTCCAGATACAAATAATAATATTAATCCTCTAATTTCCTACTCTTACACTTAATTTTGACTTGAAAACTCTGGTAAGCCAATCAAGAAGTCAACAAATATTTATTAAGTTTCTACTATGTGCTTGACTCATTTCATTATGTGAATATTGGCATGGTTTAATGGATAGAGAACTGGCCTCAGAGTAGGGAAGACCTATGTTCAAGTCTTGCCTTTGATACATACTAGCTGTATGAACTTGGGGAAATTACCTATATTCTCAGTGCCCTCGACAACTCTCTAAGACTATATGAGTGGCAGAGAAGGTGCTAATCTGCTTTAGCAAAGGAGGTTCCTCATCATGGGCTTCTTAAACCAAAAATAATCACAGGTGTGGTACCAAAAAAAAATGTGAGACACTGTACTAAGTGTTGAGGATACAAAGGTAAAAGTGAGACAGTTCTTGCCCTTAAGGAGCTTACATTATTTTGGATGAGACAACACAGACATAAGTATGTGTGGAATAAACATAAGGAAAATTTATAAGGGGAAGGGGATTGTACCTTCATATGGAAGGTAACACTTGAATAAAGTTTTGAGGGAAACAAGGTCCTACTAAGATGGAAAGATTTGGCATATGGTCTCAGAAAAGGATTGTTGTGGCTAGGACCAGCCTAACCAAGTACAGTGAGGCTCTCACCACTAGGAGGCTGAACACTAGGTGATGAATATCTTGGTCCTAGCAACTCATGGAAGTATCTACTAAGGTAGCTAATGGGAATCCCTTCTTGACTCAGACTCTGTGCTGGATGCACTCCATAACAGCGGCAAAGTATATACTTTGCTTATTTATACCTTACTTTGACCAGAGGGTTGTTGAATAAGGTTGTCTCTCTTGTTATAGATTTCTAAAAATTTTATATGATTTTGGCATCTTTTTCCTCCTTTATGTACCTTGAGATATCCTTTATATATATATAAATTGGGATTAAGTGACTTGCCCAAGGTCACACAGCTAGTTTGTCAAGTGTCTTAAGCCAAATTTGAACTCAAGTCCTCCTGACTCCATGACTAGTGCTTTATTCACTGTGCCACCTAACTGCCCCTATTTTTTTTTTTAGACCCTCGCTGTTCTTAAAACAATGCTGTCTCCAGCATAGGCCTTCTCTCTGTATATTCATATTTGGTTTAGTCTAGCTGCTTTTCCTATCTTCATTTTCACATACATGTTAGGCACAATACTGGAGGAGACTCTTTAATTAAACATTTTACTCCTCCAAGTCAAGTGATTTTTTTTTATAGTCAATAAACCGTTGGTGCTGTGGATCTGGTATTCTTTAGATCTTTCAGTCAAATGAGTGATGGTAAAGACGTGGTTTGCTGTGGAACATCACTTGAAAAGGCCTGCTTGCTCTTTTCTACATTCCCTTCAACTGAAAAATAAACCCTTTGAGAACAAGGATTATTTCATTTTTGTCTTTGTACCTTCAGCACCTGGCACACATGTACTTAATACTTACTGATTGATTCTAATACACTTATCAAGGCTTCCTGTAATGTGTTTGCAAATTATTCTCATAAAATTTTTATATAGATGGGCAACAGGCATGTAGTTCAGTAATTAATGATGTTTTCTTGGCTTCCTTTTATGGATAATATTAGGATTTGGTATTTTTTCCATATTTTTGGTATCTTTTCCTCTTTTAGATACCTTGAGATATCCTCAATGCTCTTAAAACTGTGCCACCAGCACAGACCTTCTCTGTCTATATTTGTTTTATTCTAGTTGCTTTTCTAATCTTCACCTTCCTAAGTGTCATGTCTTTTTTCTCAATAAGCACACTTAGAATTATGATGTCAGAATCCAGCAGTGGCAGCTCTGCTGTTCTTGATGGTGAAAAAAGATTTATGAAAATACTTGTAGATATTTTCCATCTACCACCTTTGTTCTCCGTCGGGTTTTATCCTTAAATATCCTTTGTGTGACTTTGCTTAGCTGGGTCTCTCATCAGACATTCTTTCAAATTGTTTTTCTTTCCATTGCTTCTCACAGTTTTATAATGTAATACTACTCATAATCTTTCATCATCCTTTTTTCATAAGATTTTACAAATGAGTTTATATTCTAAACTAGTATTTCTCCTGCTGCCATATCTATCCCTTTGGCAAGCAAGTCTAGTGTTTGTTGTCCATGGTGGTTTATAGGCTCATTTGTCATAATGTCATTTGTCAAAATGCCTATTGATATACATCAGTTAAATTTCTGTATGAAATAATTAACGCCAAAGTCCTTTCTTTCATCTACTTCCCATTTTCTGGCAACAATCACTTGTTTACCAAATCACTCTGAAGTCATTTTAATTCTACACCATATTTTTAAAAGTTTACCTTCATATTAATTTTGATCTTTGCTCTAATAAGTCAATGACCTAATTGTACATTGACAGTTGATTTAATTATGGCTCCTGCATCAATAAATAGTTGTTTACTATATGTTTAAATGGAATCAATATCTACTGTTTTTTTTTCTTTTTGGAGGGGGGAGGGTAGGGCAATTGGGGTTAAGTAACTTTCCCAGGGTCACATGGCTAGTTTTTGTGTTAAGTGTCTGAGGCTGGATTTGAACTCAGGTCCTCCTGACTCCAGGGCCGGTGCTCTATTCACTGCACCACCTAGCCACCTCTACTGCTTTTTTATTTTGTCTTTTTTTCCCAAATTTTCTTTTTTTATTATGAATTTGACAAACATTAAAAATGAATATTTCCACATACAAAGAACAAAAAAGAGGATTATAAAGGAAATTGTAAATCTCTATTATATACAACTTTTAAAAAAAGTATTATTAAATTTAGCAGAGTACTTCTACTACAACCCTGTTTATCTGTGCTCCATTGAGCCTATTTCTACTCTCTTCAATTTATTTTTAAATCATTCACTGATGTTCTTTCCTTTTTTTTTTTTTACATTTCTAGTGCTCCAACCTATTCCTCCCACACAGTTCTCCTTCCCTCCCTTGTAAGTATAGTCAAACAAAACAAATTCATATATTGGTCAAGTCTGAACATATATGTGTCATTCCATATCGTTAGTCCATTTCCTCTCTGCCAAGAGGTGAGATGCATAACTCATCATCAGTCTTCTGGAGTCATGACCAGTCACTGCATTTATCAGAGTTCTTTAATCTTTCAAGTTGTATTCCCATACAGTATTGTAGTCATTGAATAAATTGTTCTCCTAGTTCTGCTTATTTCACACCATTCACAATTCATACAAATCATCCTAGGCTTCTCTGAATCTGTCCCATTTGTCATTTCTTATGACACAATAATATTCCATCACACACATATGTCATAATTTATTTGACCATTCTCCAACTGATGGGCAACTTTGTTTCTAGTTCTTTGCTATAACAGAATGGACTACTATAAATATTTTTGTATATTTGGATCCTTTCCCTCTGTCTTTTACCTTTTTAAGATGAAACATAATTAAGTGCTAAAGTTGGAGTCAGGAAGACCTGAGTGAAAATCCTGTGCTTGATAGTTGTATGAACCTGGGGATCAAATGAGATAACATATGTAAAAAGCTTTGCAGACCTTCAAGTGTTATATAAATATCATACTATGTGTGTGTGTGACACTTAGACACACACACACACCCCCATAGGAGTAGTGGTATTGCTCAGTTAAATTTTTTCCTAGAACAATTTAGTGACTTATTAGATATAGGTCCAAATTGTTTTCCAGAATGATTGAACAAATTCATAGTTCTACCAAGCATACATTCCCATACCTGTCCTTGAAGTCCCTCTTTTTAACAATTATCATTTTCCTTTTTTATCATCTTTGCCAATCTGATGAATGTGAGACACAACTGCAAAATTCTTTTCTTTTTTCGTTCTCTTATTATTAGTGATTTTGCCATATAGTTGTTAATAGTTCACCTCTTTTTAAAAGAACTATTTGTTCATATTCTTATTAATTGATCTATTGGAGAATGTCTCTTGTTCTTATATATTTGCATCAATTTCACATATGTGCATATGAAATTGATTAGAGAGATATCATACTGTTAGAGAAGTTGCTGCCAAGAGTTTGCCCAATTAACTGTTTACTTTTTAATTTTCACTGTGCTGATTTTGTTTATCCAAAACCTTTTTCATTTTTATATAGTTAAAATTTTTATTTTATCTCCTGGGATCTTCTCTGTCCCTTGTTTGGTCAAGAACTCTTTTCCTGGCTATAGTTGTAAGAGGTATCTCCTCTCCTGCTCCTAGATGGGAGTGGGAAAGACAAGAGCATTAAGTATTTCAACCAATACTTTCTCTTCCCAGTCCCTCCCCACCCAATAATTTGTAACTTTAGAAGTTATTAACGTAAGTATAACCTGTGTATCCAGTGCTCTACTTCTGGCAGCTTGATTGGGTTCAATCTTCAATTGAACCTTAATAATTAATTAACATATTTGCAGTATATCTTGTCTCCACCCAAAGGTTCTCTCTCTCTGTTTCTCTTTCTCACTTACTCTTCAATAACTTCAGAATTAGGACAGTAGAGTCAGTTCACTCGCTAATAAATAAGTCAACCAATGAGCATTTTTAACATAAACATATTTATTACTAAACAGATAAGTACATGCATGGGGCTTCAATCTGATTTCAATGGCAAGAACAAACTCACATCAGTAGGGAAGTCCCAACAACCTGCCTACAGTGTGATCACTGCTTTCATAACAAGGGTAGGTCCTGCATCCTGGTTTGCTGGCTACTCTGCTTGTGAAGTGCTGTTTTCTTAGCTTCCATCTGTCTCTTAAAGTTTCTGCCAGCCCTACTGCATGTAATCATAGTTTTGTGACCCTTCCTTTGGTTAGATTTCTTCACCTCCGAGTGGGAGATATAATACTAAAGCTCTTCTTTTTTCTGTCCTAATGGTAATTTCATTCTCTTTTTTTTCTCTTTCCTCCCAGCAGCCCTTTCTTTCCCATCTACTCCTGATTTGTGCTTTTTGCCAAATGTTTTCAGTTCCCAGAATTCTGGGAAAGTGAGGGTTTTGTTTTGTTTTGTTTTTTATCAAAGCCGTGCCTGCAGAAGCACATACTCTGTACATCCTTTCTGTTTTTCTATACACACCTCTCAGGAAGGAACAGAAAAAAGGAAGAGGGTAGGGAGAGAGCTTTCTGCATCTTTCTATTACATAATATATTAGTGACTAGTCCACATGTATCCCTGACGTATTTTTGATCTGGGAACTCAAACGCTATTGAGTACTCCTCCCTTAAAGTATATTTCATCCAAAAGCCCACTGCTGCCTTTTCCAGTATCTTCTCTTTCTCAGACCAAACATCCCTAGTCCCTTCGTTAGTTTTTTATATATCACTGTTTTCAATCTCTTCACCACCCTGGCTGCCTATCTCTAGGCCCATTTGTCAGTCTTTCTTAAAATGTAGTCCCCAGAATTGAAACAGTATTCAAGATGCAGTCTGACTAGGTCCATTCTGTTACTACTCAGTTTGTACCAGTCATTTGGTACTTTATATAACTCCTTGTATTATTTCAAGTTTGTATGTGTACAGTGGGACTATTACTTCCCTTGTTCTGGACATAGAACTCATATTAATGTAGCCTAAGACCTCATGTGAGCTTTTTTTTGGCAGTCATATCTTATTGTAGTCAAGAGCTTGGGATTCTGTGGGGCCAGGAGAGGAAAAGGCAGACACACAATTTCCTTCCCATCTACTACCACTACCATAGCAGGAGACAGCTAAGCAAGTATTTGTAATTCTATGTGTGTGAGTGTTTAGGAAGTAGCTTCAGGGTTTGATTAATGTTGATTGGTAGTTGGGAGACCAGCCTAGGAGCTTGTCATCATGGTAGGAGAGTCAGTGGTTGAAAGGAAAGAGTACTTTTGAAGCCTATTCATGTAAGATTAGAGAGTGAGTCAGTGTGGGTAGATGGGGGCCTGGAGTTTGGAAACTAACAATGCCAGGCATAATTTGTGTGGGCATCAGGGTGAGAGTAGAAAAAATGGTCTAAGATTGAATATGAATTTTGACTGAGAATATGGGCTTTGGAAGTCTTTGAGAAGAACAATGTAGTGTGACTTTATGGGAGAACTGCTGAAATCTGGTTGCTGTGTTGACTAAATAGTATTTAATAATATGTGGCTAGGCTTTCACCCAAGCCTGGGACATTTTTTTGTACTTATATGAGGAAGGAGATGTAACTTCTTTGGATTGGTGATGATTAAATGGTGAGTGCAATTTCATGCTGAATAATTGCATAAAAGAATTGGTGCTGTAGCTGCTTGGAAGAAATATATGTGAGATTCTAGACCTGTTCAGGGGATATACATAAAGACTTTGGAAGCTGCAGACATGTAGGGAAAGTTGGCTTCTCAATAAGACCCTATTTTCTAGCTTGCCTGCCTTGACATTTTGAAGACAGTCTCTTGGGTGAGACTGGGGACTCTTTCATAGTTGAGCTGAGGTAGTTTTTTGCTTCAGTCTAAAGAATACTTCTTTATTTTCTGGATTATTCTAATCTGTACAACTTCTCTGACTTCTATTTGCTGTTTTGCTTGGACAGACAGGTTTACTCACTCTTCCATCTTTGTGATTGTCTTTTGTGTAACTTGGATATTTGGTGGGTAGGAGTTAATTTGGCAAGTGTAAACTGAGTGTGTAAGTAACTAAAGTGAGAGGGAAAGCATAATATGGGCCTAGGGAAGCAGCTTTGGTTTTGAACCTATTGTATAGAACAGAGATATTTGGTGGAGGGAAGATATTCTAGATAGAATTCTAGACTGGTATCCTTCTTGGAGACTGGAGAAAAGAATGTTCATTCTCAATGAGGGCCTCCTGGGGCCTGCCTGCCTGCCTTTTCCCCTCAAATCTCACCTGTAGCTAACATGCCCCCTGGGACAGAAACTGCTTTAGTATCTCTTCATATTGTTATAGTTCGGGGTGCTGGGAACCCAAAAATGTAAGGCACAGGGTGGGGTCTGCCTGCAAAGGATTCAGCCACTCAAGTCTTCTTGGCATAGTGGTGTTACAATAATTTTTTTTTATAAGCAATTGGGGTTAAGTAACTTGCTCAAAGTTACATGGCCAGGTGTTTCAGGGTGGGTGCTAAGTGTCTGAGCCCAGGATTCAATCCCAGGTCATCCTGACTCTGGGGCCAGTACTCTTACTCACTGTGCTACCTAGCTGCCCCATACAATAAATCTTGATACTTTGACTGAAAGAAGGCATGAGTGGTTGAATTCTTTCCATAAGATCCCCATACCCTTACATTTCTGGGTTCCCAGCACCCAAAACCACAACACTGTCATTGGAAGTGGGCCAGACCTCAGAGATATGTATTATGGATATCCATATTATATATGGACACATGGGCATCTTATGTGAGCAATGATAAAAAGGCTATAAGATCAGATTCTATCCAGTATTGAATATCTACACTATGATCATATGAGCTCCAGAAGATTTCTGTTTTAGAAGGAAAGTAACTGAGTAACCCAGAGCATTGGGCAATGTAACAATTATGCATTAATATTAATCTTTCTGTCAAATGAAACCTCTAATTCTTTTTTTTCACCTGAACTATTGCCAAGCCATGTTTTTCCTGATTTGTGCAATAGATTTTTCAAAACTTAAGTGCAGGACTTGGCATTTATACCTATTAATTGTTGCTTGTGTATCCCATGGCCTTGGGGGGGCCTAATAAGGAGTTGGCTCTGGGCTCCAGTGGGCCAGGTCCATCCTAGGAGGGGGAGGGTTCTGATCTCAAAAAGGGAAGGGGTGGATTTCTTTCTCATTGACTCTGCCCCCAATCCTGAGTAACTACAGGGAAACTGCTAAAATAAGTCTTAGGTGTAGTTTATATCTAACTTCTCCCCAAAATTTATATAATATCCCTCAAGAAAAAGAATTCAATCTTACTTTATAGAGCTAGAAAAAGTAACAACAAAATTCATATGCAAAAACAAAAATTCAAGAATATAAAGGGAAGCAATAAAAACAATGCAAAGAGGGCCCAGCAGTACTAGATCTCAAATTATATTACAAAGCTGTAATCATCAAAGTAGTTTGGTACTAGTTAAGAAATGAGTGGTTGATTAATGGAACAGATTAGGTACACAATATGCAGAAGCAAATGATCATAGTAACTTAATATTTGATAAAATCAAAGATCCTAGTTAATGGGGCAAGAATTACTATTTGACAAAAAAAAATGGCTGGAAGAACTGGAAAGTAATCTGGCAGAAATTTAGCATAGACCAATATCTCACATGATATACTAAGATAAGTTTAAAATAGGCACATGCTTTAGACATAAAGAATGATATCAGAATCAAATTAGGAGAGCATGGAAGAAATTACCTGTCAGAGCTATGGATAGCAAAAGAGTTCATGACCAAACGAGATATAGAAAGATTCATGGGAGGTAAAATAGATAATTTTTATTAAATAAAATTTAAAAGTTTTATATAAACAAAACCAATGTAGCCAAAATTAGAATAAAAGCAGGAAACCAGGGAATAATTTTGCAGTAAGGTTCTCTGATAAAAGTCTCACTTCTCAAATATCTAGGGAATAAATTTATAAGCCAAATTCATAAGAATGAGAGTCATTCCCCAATTGATAAATGCTCCAGGGATATGAACAGGCAGTTCTCAGAGGAAGAAGTCAAAGCTATCAATAGTCATATAAAAATGCTCTAGATTATTAACAATTAGATTATTAAATTAAATCAAATTAAAATAACTCTGAAGTACCACTTAGTCATCATATTGACTAAGAACTCAGAAAAGAGAAATGGCAAATGCTGGAGAGAATATGTGAAAATAGGCACACTAATGCACTGTTGGTCATATTGTGAAGCAGTCCAACCATTCTGGAGAACAATTTGGAGCTATGCCCAAAAGGCTATAAAACTGTACACACCCTTTGACCAGTTAATACTGTGGAAGGTCTATAACCCAAGGAGATCAAAGAAAAAGAAAAAGGATCCATACATTAAAAAAATTATAGCAGTTCTTTATGTGGTGGCAAAGAACTAGAAATGGAGGAAATGGCCATCAAGTGGGGAATGGCAGAACAAGTTATGCCATATGAATGTGATGGAATAATATTATTCCATAAGAAAATGATGAAGGGGGTGGTCTCAGAAAGACCTGGGAAATCTTGTATGAACTGATGCAAAGTGAAGTGAGCAGAACCAGGAGAACAATTTACATAGTAATAGTAATATTATAAAGACTTGGTAACTATGATCAATACAATGATCCACATCAGCCCAAAGGGGTACATGATGTAAAATGCTACCCACCTTCAGATAGAGAACTGATAGACAGTGCAGATTGAAGCATATTTTTCCCCTTTCTTTTACTTGCTTTTCCCTCCCAGAATATGGCTAATGCAGAAATGCATTTTGTATAATTTTATGTATATAATGGGCATTTGATTTCTTGCCTTTTCAGTGGGGATGGAAGGGGGTGAGAGAATTTGGGACTGAAAATAGAACAAAAATATTTTAAAAAGGAAAAGGTAGTCAATGTACAATGTGGGGATTGAGTATGGGACCCACTTTATTTCACCTGACAGGAAATGCTTAAAATGCTAAGGACTCAAAAGTGTACAAGAAGAAACATAAAAGATATTTTAAATAGAGCATTACACTCCCCCTACCCCAGAATATAAAGATAACTTTGTGGGATTACTGATTTACCTCAGATCGACCCTATTGTAGCAGCCCACCAAGCCAGGACATTCTTGAAGTATTTATTTGTCCACTGGAGAAAAAATATTCTTAAATTTTATGTTCTTACACTTGAATTGTATTCCAATCTCTTAAGACCTTCTGGGATCCTCATTCTGTCATCTATTTATCACATATCCCTTTCAGTCTTGCTCATCTGCAGATTTTATAAAAATTCCTCCTACCATATCTTCACCTTCATTGATAAAAATGTTGAACAGAGGAAAGCAGAGAACAGAGCCTTGCAGCCTGCCACAAAGGCCTCTTCCCAGGTTAGCATCAATCCATTCATTCAGACTCTTGGTATATGATTATACATCCAGTTATGACTCCATCAAGATGCCCACAGACATTCATCTTGTCAATGAGAAACTTTGTCCAAAAACTTTCTGAAGTCCACATATGTTGTGTTTATGGTATTTTCTTAGTCTGTCAATCTAATATACCAATCAAAGAGGAAAGGAGATTAATTTAGCAAGTATTTCTAGTGAATCCATGTTGACCTCTGGTAATCACTACTTCCCTTTCAGATTGGCCACAAGCTACAGGGAAGCAGGGCTGCATTGGAAATAGCATGAAGAAAAGGTCAAGAGATATGCATTTGCCTTTTCACTGTACTAACTAGCTGTGTGACCTTGAGCAAGTCATTTCAGTTCCCTATGCTTCACTCACATAAAATGAGGGACTGAACCAGTTAATCTTTAAAGTCTTTTCCAGCTCTACCACTTTCAAGAGTCTGTTTAATAATTTATCCTAAAATTTTTCAAGCAACCAGGGTCAAAGTCACAAGTCTAGAAATCCTAATGTAAGGTTAGGGTGTTGGTTGAATAAATAAGTCGAGTTATCACACCCTACTTAATGTGGGTGAAAAGATGCCCTGATACTATTAATCAAATGAAAATAAATTTCAATCAATATAATTCACAGGCTTTCATTTGTCAGCAAATTACTGACTTTGGACTAAGTAAAAAGTCTTAGGAAATGGAGTAAACTCACACAAGAAAAGTGTTCAAATAGGCTGAGGAAACTTTGGTCCTGCCCAAGGAGTTGCCTATAAAATATCAAGCTAATTGAGGTCTGGGTTATTGAAGAAATTGAAACAAGAATGGTTTTCCAGTAAAATCCTCAAGAAGGAAAAGCTTAGGGAGCTGGGACTTAGATAGAGCCTCTGCCAAGGTATTCCTATCCCTTGACCTTGTTTTGGCCAGACCTTTAGACCTCTGAAGGGTCCAGAGAATTTTGGAATTTCCATCTTCACATCCTGGCAGTGTCCCTGGGTAAGGTGGTGGAAGTATCTGGTTCAGGAGCTAAGGAACAGACTGAATTCAGATTCACCATTCCATGAGGATCTCATCAAAAAAACTATACCAAGCCCCCAAGCCCAAGATGAACTTTGTGAACACCCACCCCTCTGCAAAGGGGAGAAAAGAGCTTCCAGAAGCCAAAAATTGTGTCACCCTTTGGCACCCGAGTTCTTTAAGCTTGAACCCACTTTCCCTTGTACTCTGTGCTGGTGGGACAATGTTTCACAGAAGTTATACAGACTTTGGAGGGGGGTGTTAGTATATTTTGAATCAACTATACTACTTTAGTAAATAGCCCTTTCCAAAAGCTACTTAAGTCTAGCTGACTTGGAATATGGAGTATGACTTGGAAATTATTCTTAATTTATATTCTTAGGGAAAGCATACTGTCTCCCTCCTCTCTCTCTCTCTCTCTCTCTCTCTCTCTCTCTCTCTCTC
>NW_027186492.1:2348439-2367167 GCF_028583685.1 Petaurus breviceps papuanus | reverse complement strand
CTCTCTCTCTCTCCTCTCCTCTCCTCTCCTCCTCCTCCTCCCTCCCCCTTCTTCTCTCTCTGCCCCGCCCCCTTTCTGTCTCTCAGTATAGCTCTAGAAAAAACACCTCCTAACCTCTCAGAGGCACTCCTAGAGCCCTGAGGAGCCTTAGTAGACCCATTCTGAGTACCAAACTCATCAGCATGGTTGTGAGTTGGGATAGTGACTTCAAAGCGTGTTACCCTAGAATCTATCTTCCTCCATTAAAAAAATAAGACATTTTCCAGTTTTATAACAGCTCTCTTGTTCTCCATAATTTCTTTGATTACATACATTGGTTCAGCAAACTCATTTGCAAATTCTTTTACTGCTTTCTCATACGTTTCATCTGGGTCAGGAGCTAAGACTCTGGAAAGCTGCCCCATCAGTAATCTCAAGGAATTGGAAAAGAAAACTGCAACTCTTCCACAAAAGAATTTGGGGCCCTCTCCTCTCCTCTAAGGCTAGCTCTTACCTGGAACCTCCTCTTCAAGAACCCTGCATTTCTCTCCTATGACTATCCTGGCACAAGCCACTTCCAATCTCTCTTCCCATGACAGTCCAACTTCTCCTCAATCCAAATCTTGGTCTAAAGCTCTTTGTAGACCTAATCCTAACCCTCAGACAGCATAATTCTTATATGAACCCTAAACCCACCTCTCAACAAGCTGAGAGTCTAGGAAGTGAAAAGTGGAATTTTGCATCTTTTAAAAAAAAGTGTATTGATTGGTCGATCTAAAGTGTTGGCCATGACTATTAGGGTAATATGTTTTGCATGATTGAACATGTATATCAAATATATCAAATTGCTAACTGTCAGGGAGGGGGGAGGGAGAGAGGGAAAATTTGGAACTCAAAAATTTTTTTAAAATTAATGTTAAAATTGTCTTTACATATAACTGGGGAAAAATATGATTTAAAAATAAAGTGTCATCAATGCGTTTTGTTTTTTATATCACAGACATTTCTGGATACGCTTCCCTGCTGAGCTAACAACTCCCCACCTCAGTGAGCCTTCCCTCAAAACAAAGGAAAAAAACTGTTAAGCAAAACTAACTACACACAGACACATTCTGTATCCAAATCCCCCACTTCTCCAATGAATGGGTCACAGACTAGAAAGGACTTAAGAGATCATCTGGCTCAAAATGTCATTATATATGTGGCCAGGGTTTCCAGCCAACTCCACCATGTTTTCCAGACAACCAGGAGCATCTTATTAATATCCCCTTCAGTAGACTCCTAATGAGTCTCCTGCATGGGTTGTCATATAAGACCCCCAGTCTTGGCTTGAAACTCATGTTATATTCAATTGAAACAAAAATGGAGTCTCAGACAGAATTGCCCAAGGTCACAAAGTTCCTCATTTCTTCTTAGGGTCAACATCGAAGCTTACTAATTACGAGACCTTAATGGAATCACTTAACCTCAATTTTGTCATCTATAAAATGAAAGGGTTGGTCTACCTGGTCTAGGAGCTCCCTTCCAGCACTTGATTCATGGTCCTATGAGCTTATGACTGTTCTTCGTAATTACACAGCTTCTGTCTTATCTTACTGTTTGTTCTCTTGGTTTCTATTACTGTAGTCATTTATAGCCCATCTTTAGAGCCATGACTAGAAGCCGCAGGATGTGGGGTTTATGGAGAGTCCCTAGTTTGCTGCAGTTTTTTTTTTAAATAGATTTTGGTTTTGAAGTGGAGGAGTGAGGGGGCCCCCAGTGTAGCAGGAGATGCTCAGGTCAAAAGCAGAGTTTGTGAGTCTAAGAGGAGAGAACAGATGGGTTGAGTTAAAGCTCTGGTGGGCAGCCGCCGCCATCGTTTGGTTAATGAAGGCTTGTCCAAAGCCACCTGGGGAGCAGGTGTCTGTCTCCCCTGTTCCCTACGGCTTCTTGAAGAACATTTTGTTTTGTAGGGGTTAAGGCTGAGGCAGGAAAGAGTGGGGGCTGATGCCAATACTAGTTCCATCTCCCAGCAGCAGCTGTTTCCTGTTGTCAAGTGGCCTCAGGAAGAGGTGTGTGGGTTCTCACTGAATCTGCTCTGACCACATCTATCTCCTTGTTCACCTGTCCAGAAGGTCATGCTCCTCTAAGCTGAGGATACACACAAGAAATGAAAATTGGAATGGTCAGGAAGTTTCCTCACCCCCATCATCTTTCCAGCCTTACTTCTAGCTTATGACCTGTTTTCTAATTTAATTTTCCTGTCCCCTTTATAGAATACATATATTTCTGCCTCTGAGGCTAGCTGGGTTTTTTACTTCAGTGTCTCTCACTATTATCTATTTAGCTGCCAAAATGTTTGTTTTTTTTTTTTTGCTTTGCTTTTTGGAGGGGGCAGGGCAATTAGGGTTAAGTGACTTGCCCAAGGTCACAAGGCTAGTAAGTGTTAAGTGTCTTAGGCTGGATTTGAGCTCAGGTCCTCCTCACTCCAGGGCTGATGCAACCTAGCCGCCACCAAAATGTTTTTTTCTAAAGCTCAGGTCTGACCATGTTACCACCCTCTCCCCACCTCAGTAAACTATCTGGTAGCTCCCTATTACCACTAGGATCAAGTAGAAACTCTACTGCTTGGCATTTAAAACCCTTCATAACCTACCTTCCCAGCCTTATTATGCATTACTCCTTTTCACACATCTTACACTCTGGCCAAACTAGCCTTCTTACTGTTCTTCATATATAACATTCTATTACCCATTTCCATGCCTTTGTGTTAATTAAACTATCTCCCCTGCCTGGAATTCACCCCCTCCCCATCTCTGCCTCTTAGAGTCCCTACAGGACTGCAGGAATTCTCCTCTGCTTCCCCCCAATTACTTCAGATTTGTTTTGTAAATACCTATTGTCTCTCTGGATAGAATGTAAGCTCCTTGAGGACTGGAACCATTTAATTTTTGTCTGTCCCTCACCTGGTACAGAGTCAGTACTTAATAAATGCTTATTGGTCTTTTGATTAAAACTTTGCTCATGTCGTTTGCCCCAGGATAAATGTCCTATCTCTTCATCTCCTTTGACTTAATATAAATCTTACCCATTTTTCACAGGTGTGTTTATGTCCCAACTTTCTCCAGGAGTCCTTTTCTTATGGTTCCCTTTTCTTGACTTTTTGTAGCCCTGAAGGAGCAGAGCACTTCATTTTTTTTTTTGTCTTTTTGGAGGGGGGAAGGCAGGACAGTTTGGGTAAAGTGACTTGCCCAAGGTCACACAGCTAGTAAGTGCTAAATAGCTGAGGTAGGATTTGAACTCAAGTCCTCCTGACTCCAGGGCCAGTGCTCTATTCACTTTGCCACCTAGATGCCCCAAGAGCATTTTTACACTTAGGCACGTACTGCTTTGTTTTGTTATAAAACCCTTTACTTGGGCACACATTAACCAGTAAAATTGTCAGCTCATAGGCAAAGATGATCCCTTCTGACTTTTATACTCTGTTTCAATTGGTAGACTGTTGAACACGTGACCTCCATGCAGAGTGCTTATGTAGGCCATCTGGTCCAATCTGTTGGACCCACACAGACTCTGGTTCTAATCATGGAACATTTTAAAGGTGATTTACCTATCTTGACTTGCTTCTCCTTACCCAGTCTGGGAATAGGAAACTTCTGGCTAGCTCAGTTGCTTGCCATGCTAATAGATAAAAGTAAGGAAAAAATATGTATTGTGCCCCCTGGTGAACCACACTACCACCTGTTTACCCTCCTATGATGAGTTCCTCTGGGGACAATTATCCTAAGTGAAATGTGCTTTGCAGGGGGGAGGTTTGGTATTCCTAAAACTACATCTTATGACCCCCATGGTGTATTAGCCTTGTCTCTAGGAGCCATCAGACAATTAGCTCAAGCAAAGGCATTTACTGAAATAGCACAATAACAACAGTGGCAATAAAACATCCCCCCCATTAACAAGTGGGTGTACTCTCCCAGAAATATGAAACATCAATGCAAAGGATAGACCCAAATAGAGTTGATAAATCAAGAGGTACATGCCTAAGGAAGACCCCTGGCCAAGCATAGAACAACATTTCCTAGGACCAAGCGTTATGCTAGAGCTAGTTCTAAGCAGCTTGTGAGAGCTGATTGTTAAATTTTCAGTATGGTCATTTATATTTCAGAAATCAGCAATCTCTACAAATCAGGGCTTGATTTGTTGTTCTGTTGATTGGTTAGACTTAAGAAAGTATTAATAATACAGATTAAACTTAAAGTATGGGTGGATACATTTTCCCCTCCCTCTGAGAACCTGATTGTTAAACATTTACCAGTATACCCCTGTATTGCTCTATAAACATTACTTGAGATCATCAGGAGGGCCGTAGAAGGCTCAGGGAATGAAGTTAGCCTGGTGATTGCGGAATAATAATAATAGTAGTGATAGTGATGGTTGTTTTTCAGTTCTGTCCAACTCTTCATGACTGCATGGACCATACTATCCATGGGGTTTTCTTGGTAGAGATACTGGATTGGTTTGCTATGTCCTTCTCCAGCTCACTTTACAGATGAGGAAACTGAAGTAAACAGAACTTAAATGACTTGGCCCCGGGTCATACAGCTAGTAAGTGTTTGAGGCTAGATTGAACTCATGGTCTTTTTTGAGCCTTGAAATGCCCCTGCCTAGGGCCATGCCATGTAGACCCATTAACCCCATACAGGTTAAACTGATTATTTTCCTTAAGAGACATTGAAATATTCGTTGAGACTTGATTGGCTTAGTAGACTAGCTCAAGTTGTTGACAGGGATTCTTGGTCACCTGAGTACAAAGGCCAGGAGTTGTTCCAGCGTTCTCTCTGGGTCTTCTGATCATGGACATATTCATGACTAAAACTGGGGAAAGTATACTCAGCTGAAGTCCTCATGGAGTAGTCTTATTGAATATCCTTCCTCTGCTACATGGAAGTAAATCTTCTTTTGCTAACTGTTGAATGGCCTACAAGTATCTTATTTTATTCCAACATCAGACCTAGTTTGCCAGGAAACTGTCCTGAGCCAAGCCCAGATTGCAACATCAGGGCATATGTGAGGAGGCGCACCTCCTGAAGGGTTGCAGATGTCTTCAGAGTTCTCCTGCCAGCCTCGGTCTAGCAGCCTCTGCCAGATACAGGGCCACTGGACACTGCCAGATACAGGGCCACTGGACACTGCCAGATGCTGTGTCAGAGTTTGCCTAAAGTCACCCTTACTTCCAGCTTCGGGCTCAGCTGACATTCTGGCCTAGGCTATCGCTGTCCACTTTGAGAAAGAAATAGGGTCCATACAGTGGGACCAGCTCTTAGACTTGCCATCTCCTGAGGAAGATCCAAGGCAGCAGTCTCCAAAATCATTTTAAAGCTAGACACTCTTCCAGAGTGCTGCAAGATGACGTTAAGAGTCAGGGGATGGGACTGGAGAAGTGTGTGTGTGTGTGTATTATGGTGGAGAGGGGGTTTGAATGGAAAGAGAAATCTTCTACCCTACTCCTTGATTCATCTCTAGGAAATAAAAGGTAAAAAGTTGAGGAGCTAACCTTTTCTTCAGGGACTCAAGAGCTGGCTAGGTTGCTTCTTCTTTTTTTTCAAATTTTACTTTAGGTCTTCTTATGTCACCCAAGTTGGAAGTATTGTATCATTTCAGTCATGACCCTGTTTGAGGTTTTCATGACAAAGATACTGGAGTTGTTTGCCATTTCCTTCTTCAGATCAGAAACTAAGACAAACAGGACTAAGTGACTTATCCAGGATCACACAGCTCGTAAAGTGTCTGACGTTGGATTCGAACTCATGAGGATAAGAATTCCTGACTTCAGACCCAGAAGTCTATCTACCCAGTGCCACCTAGCTGCGCATAGCTGCAAATGTAATGATGCCCTCCCAGGCTCTGATCCCACTACTGGTCAGCAGGGGAGTTTCACCTGTTCAGTTTTTCCAACCTGGGCTAGTCTGCCCCTCCTCAGGCAGCCTGGTGGCCCCTTTCTCTGAGGCTCAATACATTGGCGCCAAACTTAGGGTGGACACCTCTCAGCTCAGAACTCTTAAGCTCAAGTCATCCATCAGTCTCCGCCTCTTCAGTATCGGGGATTACAGGTATTTAAGCCAACTGGCCCTAGGATGCTTTTATGAAAGCTTCCAGAGGCATGGCTGACTTTCACCAGTCACCTTCACTAATGCACAAGGCTTTGTAATTTCATGAGGCTGATGGTGAAATTTCTTAATGCTTTGTTGTTGGGTGGTAGGAAAAATCTTTAATATGAACAGATACTTATCTGCCTCCTTTATACCCTCTTTGCCCAAATGGGGTCACCAAGAGTTGGAAATGACTGAACACTACCAATAAGAATTTGGGACAGAAGTAATTGTTAAAGGAACAAAAAGTATATTGGCCACATTTCCTAATTCTTATCATCCTTTCACTGCTCCTATTCTAAGTAGTTTGGGACTTAAAAGCTTCCAAACTCACCCTCTGGTGGTGAAGGTGGAGGCTCAGTTTTTCTGTAGAGCTGGAGTGTGGTGGACTGGACAAGCCTGGGGCTGAAGGGCTCAGTGAAGGGTCAAGTGTGTGTGTGTGTGTGTGTGTGTGTGAAGGATTTGCTCCTTCCCAGACAATCTCCTTGACTGTCCATATCCTGCAACTCTTTCCCTTATAACCTCAAGCCAGTTCTCCCCTTAGCTTACCTCGGGCCTTCCCTGCTGTCCACCCCACTCCGGCTATCTCTTTGTTATACCTAAAACCAGAATGCTTCATCTCCATCCTTTGTTTTTTGTGATCATGAACTCCTTCTCACGGCAGATGAAGTTTCTTATTGAAGGAGCATAGATTTAGATCTGGAAGGGGCCTCAGTAGTCAATTAGCAGTCAATTAGTCCAATGCCTTTTTTTTTAATATATGAGAAAACAGGCCAAGTGACCTGCCCAAGGTTACACAGGTCATACATAAATAGCAGAACTGAGATTTGAACCAGGTCACCTCTTTCCCAGTCATTTGAGTGAGAGAATAGTTCTTTTTGACAGCTTCTGGGAAAACGTCTTTAGTTATCACGGTAAGAAGAGGGCAGGAGGGGCTTTCCAGACTTGGTGGGAGGTGGTTGTGTGGGTGTGGATGGGGGGTGGTAGAGATGTCCTTTCTAGCTATCAGACAGGAGCAGCAAGTTTTTCTCTTGCCTGTTAGGTGGGGAGGGGGAAGGGAGTTATACATAAACCATCTGTCATTTTAGGAGCTAATTAATGGCTACTCTCAATAAATCCTGACTGAATTTGATTGATGTCTTGGTGATGCAATATTTACTTTGATGTTTCCTGGCTAGATCTCACTCTTGTGAATTGTAGGATTGAGTAGAAAGAAGTGGGACTCAGGGTATCCCCACTTTAAATTCTCTCCCAAGCAAACCTATTGTCTCATTATTGGATCCCAGTCCAGTCTTACATTCTAATGAAGAGTGAGGTCAGATTAGTTCTATACTGATGACCTCACCTATAGAATCTACAGGTGAGATCATGATGGGCCCTTGACCACTAAAGGCGGACAAGTAAATTCCTTGAAGTCATGTTATTAATAACTAGTGACAGGATAGAACCCGAGGTTTCTTGGTCACAGATCAATTCTTTTCCCATTAGCCTAGCCTGGCTTCTCCAGGTATCAGGAAGGTTTAATCTATACGAAGGTACTGAAATACACTGAAATGGTTTGCATGTCACCTATAAAAAGGAAGGCATCTCAAGAGGGACAGGAGCCTCTCAAAAATAATAGCACAATAAGGAAAATCTAAGAAAGGGAATTAGGAATGATGGGGGGATTTTTATTCCCTGAACGCTTTATGATCTTCTATTTCTAACTCCTTCCTCTTAACCCTATCTTTCTTCTTCTTCCAGAATTCAAGTTCCCTTTTTAACAAAATATAGAGGACAGACACCCAAACATCACTAAAAACTTGCTTCTTTTTTCATCTAGTTGAGGATTAGTGGAGGGATGGGAGAGACGGGAGGAAGACAGTGGGGATAGTAGGGTTAGGGGGTGGGGTGAGCAGTAACCCTGGACCTTCGGCCGCTGCTCTTTCCCCCTATTGTGAAATAGCATTGAAGTGAGTCCAAACAGGAAGCTGCTTCCTCTGGCCTCTAATCTGAAGTCCAATGACTGAGGTGTGAGAATGGGCCCTTGATCTACCCCATTCCCCATGAGAACTCTGGGACCGAAGGGGATGTCCCAGCTATATCTGAGAGTACCAAAGAAACCTTTTCCTGACCCCATGTTTTTATCTGAGAGAGACAGCAAGGCAGACAGAGACAGAGAGGAGACGACAGAGAGCGAGAGAAATAGAGACAGAGAGTCTCAGCTGATCATGAGAATTCTATGCCATATGCATTCCTACCTCATTGACTTCCTTGAGGGTAATTGGCATTTGCACCAGGACTCAGGACTGACTCTGACAAGGATGCCTCCTGGGGGATCCGTAGTAAAGCAAAAGGTCTCATGTCTACCTTTTTTCCCTCATCTAAAATATGCATTTGCTGATCTCACAGGGTAACAGAGGGGAGTTCTGGGGACTAAAGACTTCAGTGACTAGTGATGTTACTTGGATATAAAAAATGAACCAACCCAATTACATCCTTGGGGCAACTAGGTGGCAGAATGGTTAGAGTTCCAGGCCTGGAGTCAAGAAGACTCATCTTCATGAGTTCAAATCCAACCTCAGACATTTATTAGCAATGTGACCCTGGGCAAGTCACCTAGCTCTGACTCCATTTCCTCAGTTGTAAAATGAGCTAGAGAAGTAAATGGCAAAGAAAACCCAAAAAGGGTCACAAAGAGTCAGACACAAGTGAACAATAACAAAAATGACTTCCTTGTAACTACAAGAACCTGGAATTATTCATTCTATGACTATGCATAGGTCACTTCCCTACCTTGACCTAGGTGAAGTTTATACTTTGAACAGACAAACACAATTTTGCAACAGTCCTCCAGCTTATGACTACTGTCTTTCTTGCCCTCTACCCCACATATACCCTTTTCAAGCTAGTTGGAAAAGGGCAGACCTTTCTTCTGCCGACCTCTCACACTGCAGAATTTGCTTGGGTTAGTTATACCTGCCTGAGTTGGCTGTAGTTGGACTGAATCATAGCATCTCAGAATTGGAAGACATCTCAAGAACTATCTGGTCTAACCCATACTTGAATAGGACATCCCCCAACATCCCCAGGCAAAGGTCACACAGTTTCTATTATTTTGGATTTTTCTAATTGTTTGGAAGATTTTCCTTTAAATCTAGCTGATATGTCTAGTGCTTCTGCTCATTGTTCCTAGTTCTGCCCTCTGCTTAATTTCCTGGCACATAGTAGACACTTAATAAATGCGAGTTGACAATCAGTTGATTGACTTTTATATGTCAGGAAGTTGTCATTGCTCAATCATTTTGCAGTTGTGTCCAACTCTTTGTGATGTTCATGGCAAGGATACTGGAGAGGTTTGCCATTTCCTTCTCCAGCTCATTTGGGACCAATGAGAAAATTGAGGCAAATAGGATGAAGTGACTTGCCCAAGGTCACACAGCTAGTCAGTATTTGAGGCCAGATTTGAACTCAGTAATATGAATCTTCCTGACTCCAGGCTCAGCACCCTATCCACTACGCTACCTAGCTGCATTTAAGTCAGAAAGGCCTGAATTTAAATCTAGCTTCAGATACTTCCTAGCTGTGTGACCTTGGGCAAGTCACTTAACTTTGGTTTGCCTCTGTTTTCTTATTCGTGAAAGATAATGAGATAATATTTGTAAAGTGCTTTGCAAATTTTAAAGCTTTATATAAATTCTAACTTTTGCTATCATCATCATTATTATAATTACATAGGGGGAAGGAAAAAGCATCTTTTAAAGTGGGCTGAGCATCCCTTTAAATATCTAAATATTTAAATATCTCCCCATGCACAAGCACTTGAAATTTCACAATTCATTCCTCTGGGTTATCATCTCTTGACCAAAGGTTGGGGTAGAAATGCAAATGTCTGTAGCAGGGGTAACTTCTTGAGCAATCCTACTTCATTAGCACCTTAATATAAGCCCTGGATTTGGAGTCAGAGGAGTTGGCCTCCATACCAACTCTGTCCCCTGCTATCTGGAGCTGTCATGGGCAAATCACCTGTTAAATGAAGGAGTCAGACTAGATCAGAGAGAGGGACAGAGACAGAGATGGGGGAGACAGAGAAATAGAGACAGAGAGACACACAGAGATAGATACAGAAAGGAGACAGAGACAGGAAGACACCAGAAATAGATACACAGAAGAGATAGAGATGGAGAGATATAGTGAAGACAGAGAAACAGAAACTGGGAGAGGGAGACAGAGACAGTGAGACACAGAGAAATACAGAGAGGAAACAGAGATGGAGAGACAGCTAGGACAAAGGGATCAAGACAGAAAGATGCCCAGAGATAGATGTAGAAAGGAGACAGACAGAAATGGACAGAAAAAGAGAGGACAGAGAGACAAAGACAAGAAGAGAGAGATAGAGACAGACACAGAGATAGATGTAGAGAGGAGACAGAGATAGAAACAGAGAGACAGGGAGAGTCAGAGAAATACACAGAGATAGATTTAGAAATGAGACAGAGACTGAAATGGAGAGAGACAGAGAAGGACACAGAGATAGAGGCAGAGATGGTCTCACTTGATCATGTGTCATAGACCCCTCTGACAGTCTAGCAAAGCTAGGATGATGCTTATAAGTAGATAAAATAAAATACATAGGATCAGGAAAGAAATCAATTACATTGAAATATAGTAATCTCTCTCTCTCTCTCTCTCTCTCTCTATCTATCTATCTATCTATTTATCTATCTATCTTATAAGGTCCCTTTCTAAATCCAATGATTCAATTCAATCCAACAAATCTCTATAAGCATTTACCTTATGCAAAGCCCAGAGAGGCAGTTTTTCTCAGTGCTTAGAGATCTGGCTTCAAAGTTAGGAAGACCTGGGTTCAAGTCTTCCTTCTGTACTCTGCTGGCCATGTAACACTGAGTCGGTTCTGCAACCTCTCAGGGCTCTGGGTCACTCTTTAAAACAAATATGTTATAGGGTAAGTATTGATCTGCATTGGTAGAAGGAATTCCCTTATACCAATGAAATCACAGCTTGGGTCCAAAAAGATGTGTAAGAGGGCAGTGGTATGGCACAGTGGATGGAGCCTTGGAGCCAGGAGGACCTGAATTCAAATCCAGCCAATTAACTCCAATTGCCTCCAAACAAGCAAGCAAATCAGATGTGCAAGACCCAAGGAACTGAGTATAAAAGATGAAAAGTAGCATCTTTTATTCTTGAGGAGCTTACATCTACAGGTGTGGAAAGGGGCATCAATAAATAGAATGCAAAGTGGAATGTGATGGGGGAGAGGAAGAGATTCAGCGAAGTTGGCTAAGGAAATATAATGAGGGAAAGAGCACTCTGGGGGAGGACAGGGACAGGGTTTGTAGGGAAGGATGCACCGAAGCTGATGTTGATGAGTGGACAGGAGTATGGAGGACAGTCAGGGGGAAAGCAGAAAAGTGGAAGATGGGCTGCCTGGATGCAAGACTAGGTTGGTTAAGATGGAAGGTACAGTTATTATGAGGAAGACCAATGTGAAATAGACTGAGAAAGTCAGACCAAAGATCTAGAGCTGGAAGGGACCTTGGGGTTGTTAAATTAAAATCCTTCATTTTACAAATGAGGAAACTGAGGTCCAGAAAGATGAGGTGACTTATGCAGGGTCATCCATCTAGCAGAACCCAAACTCAAGTCCTCTGATTCTAAAGCCTTTTCCCACTGTACCAGACCAGATACAAGGAAGGGAAGAAGGAGAGTCTAAACAGTAGCAGGTACTTTTTACAAATATTCCATTTGGTACTCATACCAATCCTGGGGAGAGAGAAGCTGTTATTATCCCCACTTTACAGTTGAGGAAACTGAGGCAGACAAAAAGTAAGTGACTTGTCCAGGGTTACACTGATAACAAGTGTCAAAAGCTGGATTTGAACTCCAGGCTTCCCAACTCCAGACCCAGCATGACATAACTGCCTCACATATAGAGAGAATAATTAGAAAGGAACCAGAAAGTGGAAGACTTTACCTTCCAGGCTAGGGAGTTTGTATTTTATTTCAGGCAATAGAGAGCTATCGAGGGTTTCGGAACAAGGAAACAGCAGTCAGACCCATGCCTTACATACCTTGTTTTTTTAGATCTGCATAGAAAATAGGACAGGAAGCAAATAGGGCTCCTGTCCTGGAATCAGGAGGACCTGAGTTCAAATCCAGCCTCAAACACTTGACATTACTAGCTGTGTGACTTTGGGCAAGTCACTTAGCCCCAATTGCCTTGACTTCTCCCCTCAAAAAAAAGAAAGAAAGAAAATAGGACAGGAACAATGGATAGAGGGTCACTTTGGAATCATCTCCCACTTAACCTCTGAATTCCTCAGGCAATTCTCTTGGACTATAATTTACAGATAAGTTATTGTTCTATGTCAGTGGAGAGTTTCTGGTCCAAAAAGAAAAAGAAAGATCTTCAAAGGATCATAAATTTAGAGGTAAAAGAGACCGCAGAGGCCATTGAGTCTAACCCTTTCAATTTATAAATGAGGAAACCCAGAAGTTAAGGGATTTATCCAAGGTCACACAGGTAGTTAATGTCTGAGGTGGGATTTGAACTCAGGTCATCTGATTCCAGGGCCGGAGCTCTTCCTACTGTGAAGTAATATATTAGATATTGGAGATATTATGGACCAAGAAATCAATTCAAAGAGGACAATGGTTCAGACAAAGTGGTCATGAAGGCTCAAATTAGATTGCTGTAGGGTTAGAAAAAAGAGGGATAAATTTTTGTTATTGTTGCTAAGTCATTTTTCAGTCAAATTTGTCTCTGTTACCCCATTTGGGGTTTTCTTGGCAGAGCCACTAGTCACTACAGTGTTTTGTCATTTTCTTCTCCAGCTCATTTTATAGATGAGGTAACTGAGGCAAACAGGGTCAAGTGACTTGCCCAGGGTCACACAGCTGGTAAGTATCTGAGGCCAGATTTGAACTCAGGAAGATGAATCTTCCTGATAAGCCTAGTGCTCCATCCACTAAGCTACCTAGTTGTTGGGGTAGAAAGGAGATGAATACAATAGATGTAATACAGTCTACAGGATTTGGAAACTGAGTGTAAGTTGAGGGAAGAGAAAAGGAAGGGGAAAGAGTCAAAGATGATTTCATAGTTCCTAGCCTGGGTGACAGGGTGGATGAAACCAGGTAGTTGGGAGGGGAGGTATGCTTTGGGAAAAGGATTATAAATTTCCCTTGGGACATGTTGAGTTTAAGGTGCTGGAGAGAAACGCAGTTGGAGATGGAATGGAAATGGAACTCAGGGGAGAGATTAGTGTTGGCTATATAGATTTGGGAATTACTTGCCTAGGGGTGATAATTGAGCCCATGGGAAGGGATGAGATCACCAGGGAAGAGTGTGACATCCTATGTTTATCTGTTTCCCTCTGCATTACTAAGTGAGATCAGGGCACTGAAGGAGTGAGTGTTTTAATGGTTACAGGGGGAGGAGACATAATTTTTTAGTAGGGACCACTGCCTTACAGCCATGGAACCACAGTGGGCATTACGAGGACACTGGAAGCCTGTCAGGGTGAAGGGTAGATACCAAAGGAAGGGAAGAGTGGAGAGGGGAGAGAGTGTTCAATAGTCCCCAACTATTTCATGATTTCGATTAGGCCTAATCCTGTTTCTGTACTTAATGTCCCCTGAGACACAAGTACTAGAATTTGGGAAGATGAGAGTCCCTGTGAACTCCCAGAGGAGGCTATGCTTGGGTCTCAACTATGTGTTTTTGATTTGGCCTCTGAGAAGGGAATTGGACTTTTTGGAGAGATGCACCAGAGGGACAAGAATTATTAATATTTTCAAAAATAAACTTTTATTGATTTTTTTTATTTTTATATCACTTTCCTTTCCCAATGTAACTCCCCTGCTAGAGCTTCATCCCTAATAACAGAGAATTTTAAAAAGAGACAATAATACAGGTCAGCAAAATCAACCAACATATCAAAAAAGTCCGACATTATTTGTGATGTTCAACATCCACAGTCCCCTTACCTCTGCAAAGAAGCAAGGGGAGATGCTTTCTCATATTTCTTCTTTGGAGCCAATTGGTCATAATTTCCACAGCGTTTAGTTTTTTTCTTTCTTTTTCTACTATTTTTCGTTCCTCGTAATAAGGGATAGCTCTCTGAGAAGAGAAGAGAGGGGAGATGGACAAACTAGGAAGTGTAGGGGCTATAAAAATAAAAGATATTGATAAAATTTATATATAATTTGCATGTACACATGCATGTGTGTATCTGTCTATTATATATCTTTTTATATGTATATATGTATGTATATATACACACATATACATATATATATTTGTTTTTCATTTGTGTGTTGATTCTTCATTACTCTGTGAACCTACTGTCTGTGGGATTTTCTTGGCAATGACACTGGAGTGATTTGCTATTTCCTTTTAGTCAGGATTAAGTGACTTGCCCAGGGTCACACAGCTAGTAAGTTTCTGAGGTCAAATTTGAATTCTGGTCTTTCTGACTCTAGGTCCTGGGTTCTATCCCCTGTACCATCTAACTGCTCTATACACACTCAAACACATACATATAGACATATACACATACATACATAGAGATCTATATTTACTTCTCTACATAGCTATATTTACATCTATAAAATGAGATATTTGTAAATCTCTTTGCAAACCTTAAAGCTCCTGGCAGTTAGGTAGTACAGGGGATAGAGTGCCAGGCCTAGAGTCAGGAAGGTCTGAGCTCAGATCTGACCCTCGTCACTTTCTAGTTGTGTGACCCTAGAGAAGTTATTTAACCTCTGTTTGACTCAGTTTCCTCATCTGTAAAATGCGAATAATAATAGCATCTACTTTTCCAGGTTGTTATCAAATGAGATAATATTAATCAAGTATTCAGCCTCATACCTGGCACACAGTAAATGCTGTAATTATTCTTAGCTGTTATTATTATATTAATCTCTGTCTGCTTTGGTTTCTTCAACCATAAGATGAGGATGATACCAATAGCACCTACCTCACAAGGTTATAGGGCAACTAGGTTGTGGGTCTGAAGTCAAGACTCACCTTCCTGAATTCAAATCTGGGGTCAGACACTTACTAGCTGTGTGACCCTGGGCAAGTCACTTAACCCTGTCGGTCTTAGTTTCTTCAACTTTCAAATGAGCTAGAGAAGGAAATGGCAAAACTCTCCAGTGTCTTTACCAAGAAAACTCTAAATAGGGTCACAAAGAGTCTGACATGACTGAAAACTACTGAACAACATAAGGTTATTGTGAAGATCAAATGAGATGATATTTGTCAAGCACTTAAAAGTGCCTGGTGCATAGTAGGTGCTTAATAAATGTTTGTTCCCTTCTCTTGTTCCTCTCTATATGCATGGTAGCTATCACGGTCTCAATCTATGGCTATGTGTAAGAAGGACAATGACAAATTGGAAAACATCCAGGGGAAGGTGAGCAGGGCAGCAACAGACCTTCAGACAATGCCACGTGAAGATCAAATAAATGAACTGGGGATGTTTAGTCTGTAGAAGAGAAGCCCTCAGGAGACTGGGGGAGGCAGGGACATAATAGCTGCCTGTAAGTTTTTGAAGGGGTGTCATAGGGAAGAAGATTTAGATTTGTTATGCTTAGCTCAAGGAAGAGAACTAGAAGCAATGGGTGGAAGTTGCAGAATGTTAAATTTCAACTTGTCATGGGTGAATTACCAATGGGATCTGTCCAGAATCAGAATGGATCCCTTTGAGAGCCTAACATTAGTGATCTTAGAAGGAAGCCTGGACGATCACTTGCCAGCTCTATTGTAGGCTGCCCTAGGACTAGAGGTTGAGGCTGCTTTCTCCGTCTACTCCCCCTGCCCACTTGTACCTCCTTGTTCTTCCCCCTGACTGTTTATTGTTTTGGCTCAAAAGCTGCTTACTCCATGCAAGTGGCAACCATAACACCCACAGCATCTGGTGACAGCCGTCTTATTACTAATTTATCTTTCCATTTGCATCGTTGTGGACATTGTGTGTAATGTTATCTTGGTTCATATTAAGTTCTCCAGGGTTTCTTGTTATACATTATATTGATCTTTTTTTTAAAACAGTAATATTCCATTAGAGGCTGCTAGGTAGCGCCATAGTGCACAGGGTGCCAGGCATGGAGTCTGGAACACTCATCTTCCTGAATTTACAAGTGACCCCAGACACTTACTGGCTGTGTGACTCTGGGCAAGTCATTTCGTTTTGTTTGTCTCAGTTTCCTCATCTGTCAAATGAGTTGGGGAAGGGAATGGCAAACCACTCCAGTATCTGTCAAGAAAACCCCAAGTGGGTTTTTGAAGAATTGGACACCATAGAAACAAGTAAACAAATATTTCATTACATTCAAGTACCACCAATTGTTAAACTATTTCTCATTTGAAGGGCATTTACTTTGTTTCCATTTCTTTTGCTACTAGAAAAAATGTTGCTATAAATGTTTTATTTTATATAGGACCTTTATCTGTCATTGATCTCCTCCTAACACTTATCTACAGCTGCCTGTCTTTTGGCCAATGGACATTTTAGTAACTTTCTTAGCTTAATTCCAAATTTCTTTCCAGATAGAAGTAAGGTTTTCTTACGAGGAAATTTCCTCTTCCTCTCATTCACTGTTACCAGACTATCCTTGCTCTTTCCTATGTAGGACACAATGTTTCCTACCTCTGTGCTTTGCACAGGCAGTTCCTCCTGCCTAGAATACCTCCCTCCTTCCCTCTGTGTCTTGTAACCCTAGGTCTCTTCAAAGTTCAGCTCAAGTTTCACACCTCCCACAAGAGGTTCCTGATCCCCCTGGGTATTAATATTGCCCCCTTTGTATATCCTGAACATTTATCTGTGTACAGGTTATTTTCACTAGTTAGAATGTAAGCTGTAGGAGGACAGGGGCAGTTAAATTTTTTTATTTGTCTCTCCATTACCTAGCGCTGTGCCTGCTACATAGTAGTTGCTTAATAAATGTTGATTGAATTGAATTCTGGATCTTTCCTGGACCATAACTCCTTCACACAGCTAGAGTGGAACACAGAACTCTAGACACACCAGAAATTTAGAAAAATGAATGACAGCCTTTCTTTCTCTCTGTAAGACAAATGAGAGACGCAAAGAAACAGAGGAGCAAAAAAAAAAAAAATTCATTGGCTTTGCCTGGTTGGCAGATATCTCAACCTTGGACTATGTGGACATGTTTGGTCCACCTGCATGGTTAGAGCGTCCTCTGCTGTCACTGGGGAGTGCTGCAGGCAGAATCCAAGGAGGACCCTTTGGTAGAAAATAGAGACGGAGAGCCCTTCTCTTTTTGCCAATCATTCTCATCTTGGGTTTGAAGGGAGGACAGACTGGGTGAATTTCCCATGATGCCAAGATGAAATTTTTAGTTTCCTTTCTTCTATGGAGAAACATAGGGAACTCTGGTCAGTGAAGTGAGAAACCATGGTCCATTAGATCAAAGGCAAAACATGCTACCCAATATCATAGAGAGACGATGGTCTCAGGATACAGCAAGAGATATGCACTTTTGAACATGGTCAGTTCAAGAATTGGTTTTGCTTGGCAATGCATATTTATAACAAGGGTTTTCTTTTCCTTTTTCTTTTTCAATGAGGGGAGATGGATGGGAATGATGGTTGAAAGTTGGGGGGGGAATAGAACGTAGGTAACACTTTAGCACAATAGATAGAGTTCTGGGAGTAGAATCAGGAAGACTTATCTTTCTGAGTTCAGACTAGGCTGCAGATACTTACTAGCTGTGTGAACTAAGGCAAGTCACTTAACCCTGTTTGCCTCAGTTTTTTCATCTGTAAATTAAGCTAGAGAAGGAAATGGCAAACCACTCCAGTATCTCTGCTAAGAAAACCCCAAATGAGGTCATGAAGGATCAGAGATGACTAAAACAGCTCAACAATAACAAAACACTTTAGGTCACAGGGCAAATATACTTATAGAGTTGAAAAGGCCCTTTGGGGTTACCTATTCAAACCCCCAATTTACAGATGAGAAAACTGAAGCCCTGAGGAATTAAGTGACTTCCCCAAGGTCATATAGTTCTTTTTTGGCAGAGACAAGACAAAAACTCAGTTCTCCTGATTCCAAACCTCTTTGCATCACACTGTATGTCTTTAGTTGAATTTTCATTCAACTAATCTAGGAATCCTGATGGTATTATTTCATTTGCTGGATTCCTAGAGGTCCTGGAATTGTTTGCTAAACTTTCCAACTACTGAATGGAGGTATTAGACATGGGAAATATGCATTCACCTACTATGGGGATATAAATCCTTGACCTCTGAATAAATGAAAAGAGATAGACATGATTAAGATGGATAGATAGAAAAATAGATGATTTATTAAGTGCTTACTATAATAATAAGTGTTCCAGACACCACACTAAGTACCGGAAGAAGCAAAGAAAAAGCAAGACAGTCCCTCCTCCTGTCCTCAAGGAGTTTATGTTCTAATGAAGGAAGATAATAATCTCCCCCCCCCCCCCCCTCTGTCTCTGTCTCTGTCTCTCTCTCCCTCCCTCCCTCTGTCTGTCTGTCTCTCTCTCTCTCTGTCTGTCTCTCTCTCTCTCTGTCTCTCTCTCTGTCTCTCTCTCTCTCTTTCCTTCTCTCTCTCTCTCTCTCTCTCT
>NW_027186492.1:2337926-2348039 GCF_028583685.1 Petaurus breviceps papuanus | reverse complement strand
TCTCTCTCTCTCTCTCTCTCTCTTTCTCTCTCTGATAGTGGCTTATATTCTAAAAGGGCAGACAGCTGGTTTAGGGGAGTGGTAGGCTAAAAGTGTTATATGGATCTAGAAAGTTTCAAAGATGGTGAATGGGACCATAGGGAAATAGACTGGGACCCTACTTCTAGGGGCAATGGCACAGTTGATTTGATCTTAGTTCCTGAACTGGATGGGGTGAAGAGAGAGGGGGCAGTTGGGCACTGGTTGGATAGTAGGGAAGGAAGTGAAGCAAGTTAGGTACTTTCCGGAAATAGTGGACCAGGACAGAGCATTCCCGGCAGACACAGTCAGTGCTCCTAATTACAAAGCTGGAGGCTGAGGTAGATTGCCATCAACCTCAACCACAGTCCAGATGGCTCTGTAGTGGTCTTGTGGCTCTCCAGTCATTACCCAGGCCATCCCACTCCTAGGTCTTTTTCTCTTTTTGTTCATCTTGTTCTACCATAAAATCATAAACAATGTCACCCACTTCTGAGATTTCAATTACTATATCATTTGAAGATCGATCCATTGACAGATGGATAGATTGATTGATTGATGAATGAATAAGATAGATTGATAGATATAGTGGATCAAGAATGAGAAGAAATGGGTTTGAGACTTAGCTATTCTACTTATTAGCAATATGGCCTGTTTTGGACTTGGAGTCAGGAAGACCTGAGTTCTAATTCTGCCTCAGATATGTAAGCATCTTAGCTGTGTGACTGGGCAAGTCGCTTAACTTCTCTGTTCCATAATTTCCTCATCTGTACAACGAGAGACACTGAACTCAAGAGTTTCTCTGGCTTCATTCAGTTTTAAATCTGGGATCCTATGATCTATGAAATCACCTCTCCAAGTTTCTTTTCTCATCTGTAAAATGTAAACAATAATATTTGCATTATCTACCCCAAAGGGATTTTGTGAGAATCAAATTGAATAATGAATGTAAAATGTTTTCCAAATTTTGAATCCATCTATAATTATGATTCTAATTATTTATCTTGTTCTTATCTTATTTGATGGAGTTAAGATAGAAATAAGTATAGAAACACTGGGACAGGTAACTATCCTGCTGTTATTCTTTTATATATTATCATTTGTGGACAGTTGCACAGGTGGATAACATGACAGTCTTTTGTAATTGAAGTTTTAAATTAAAGTTTTCTGAGGAAAGTTCATCTTTTTTTGGGGGGGGGAGGCAAGATAATTGGGGTTAAGTGACTTGCCCAAGGTCACACAGCTAGTAAGTGTCAAGTGTCTGAGGCCGAATTTGAACTCAGGTCCTCCTGACTCCAGGACTGGTGCTCTATTCACTGCTCCACCTACCTGCCCCAAAAACTCATCTTCTGAAGGCTCACTGAAAAGTCCTTTGGGACAGCTCCCAGTGGCAGATAGGATTATGGGAATGACATAGACTGCATTTGGCTCCCCTATGGTTTTGATTTCTTCTCTTAGAGCTCAATTTTGTACAAGGGCTTGGAGATTAGGGGTGTTTGGTATGGTGACATCAAAATGCTGTTGTTAAATTTTTATGGCTTGATGTTTTGTCCAGGTAATTGTGAGCAAAAGTTCTGTCTGTGATGATGGTGTTGGGTCCAGGACAGTTCGTTGAATCCTCAAGGAAATTTTGAGGTCTGTTTTTTGTACTATGTCTTGCTGCCTGTGGTATGTGAAAGATTGTGCTACTTCTGATGTACAATTCTAACTATCAGGCTGTGTCTTGCTAGGTATTCAATAGACACTAAATTTTTGTAACCTGCAATGATGTGCTATATAGGTTCTACTATATGTTATAATAATAGCTAGCATTTATATAGTGATTTAAGGTTCACAAAGTGCTTTGCATGTTATCTCATTTGATCCTTACAATACCCCTGGGATGTTGGTGCTATTATTATCCTCACTTTATAGTTAGCCAGTTAATAAATTAAGCACCTACTATGTGCCAGGCTAAGTGATTAGAATACAAAAAGAGGCAAAAGACAGTCCCTGCCCTCAGGGAGCTTACAATATGATGGGGGAGACAGCAAACAAATAAACAAGTACAAACAAACTACATACTGGATAAATAAGAAATAACAGAGGGAAGGCATTAGAATTAGGAGAGGTTGGGAAAGGCTTCCTGTAAAAGTGGGATGTTAGTTGGCAGTTGAAATAAGAAGAGGAGGAAGGGCATTGAAAGCACAGCAGACAGTCAGAGAAAAGGCCCAGTGCCAAGAGATGGATGGAATGTCTTGTTTGAGGAACAAAATTAAGGAGGCAAAAGTCACTGTATCAAAAAGTCCATGGTGGAGAGTAAGGTATAGGAAGATAGGAAAGTGTGGGGGGAGGTAGGTCCTGAAGATCTTCAAATGTCAAACAGAGGATTTTGTAGATGAGCCTGGAAGTGATAAGGTGCCCCTGGAGATGATGATTGAGGCATTGTGCATGTGCGGGGGACATGGTCAGATCTTCTCTTTAGGGAAATCACTTTGGCAGCTGAATGGCGGGTGAATTGGAGTGGGGCCCCGAGGCCAGATATGAAGTGATGAAGGCCCATACCAATGTCAGAGGGGAGAAGGGCGGCATATTTGGGAGACGTTGCAATGTGAAATTGACAGGCCTTAGCTACAGATTTGTTATGGGGGAGCAAGGGATAATGAGGACTAGAGTATATACCTTGGCATTGAGCCTGGGGGACTGTGAAGATGGGGGTGCCCTTGACAGAAATAAGGAAAAATGGAAAGGGAGAGGTAATGGGGAGGGGCAAAGATAATGAGTTCAGTTTGGGGCGTGTTAAGTTTAAGATGTCTAATAGGTAGGTGGAGATTTGAAACTGGAGGCCTGCAGAGGGGTTAGGGCAAGATAGGTAAATATATCATTAGCATAGTGATGATAATTAAATCCATATGAACTGATGAGATCACTAAGTGAAGTAGCAGAGAGGGAGAAGATGAGGAAATTGAGACAGAGGATAAGTGACTTGCCCAGGGTAACACAGGTAGTATGTGTCTGAGGAAGAATTTGTACTCAGATCTTCCTGATCTGAGGTTCAATTATCTACCTACTAAACCACCTAGCTGCTCTTTGTATGTAGCCTGGGGATAGAGCAGGAACAGGTATTTCTGTGCTTGCTTACAGCTTACCACATCTATACCTCGGTATTTGGGCGCCTGAGGAATGATAAATTCCCTGGTATGGTGACCCAGTGCTGAAGGGGCTTGGTGTTTTGGGATGACCTGGCAAACTTTGGACCATACTTTGTTCCTACTCTGGCCTTGTGACAGTGGCTGTCAATTAAAAGAAGAGGTAAGTTTCTCACTCTCTCTTGTCCTTTGATCCTTCAGGAACCATCCCATAACTCAGACTTCCAGGGAGGGAATGGGGAGGCCTAGTAGCTGCTTTCCACTTAGGCACCATGGGGACCCTGACCACACAGTAGCACCATCAGGGGACCCAACTTGCCCCTGGCTACTTGCATCTGCCTTTTCACTTTTGTATTTGTTCTTTCCTGATCTTAGATGAATGAATTTCTATCTTGAGTTGGACTTGTCCAGGCTTGGGGGTTACCTTGTGAGTTTGAAAAGGTCAGAGGTTAAATGACCTTGGTCAAGTCATGTAAATTGCTCTATGCCTTGGTGTCTCCATCTGTAAGAAGGGTATGATTACAGTATCAATCCTTACAACAACCCCTGGAGTCATTCAAAGCCCTTTGAAAACCTCAAAATAGAAGTGGAGCAATATATTGGAAAGACATAGGTAAAACTTAGATTAGCCTTGGAGGTAAAGGGGAGAGTGGCAGGTAGCCAGGGAAAAAAGTAATGTGGCATAGTAGACAGAGTACCAGGTGGCTCGGTGGCCCAGTGGGTAGAGTGCTGGGCCTGCAATCAGGAAGACTCATCTTCAGGAGCTCAAAATTGACCTCAAATACTCAGTAGCTACATGACCCTGGGCAAGTCACTTCACCCTGTTTGCCTCACTTTCCTCATTTGTAAAAGAAGCTGGAGAAGGAAATGGCAAACCATTCCAGCATCTTTGACAAGAAGACCCCAAAGGGGGTCATGCAGAGTCAAATATGTCTGCAACAACTGAACAAAAACAAGACAGATCACCAGATTTGGACTCAGAAAGCCGGGTTCTAAGCTGAGCTTTGCTATGTGCTCTGAGGGTGACCTCTCTTTTCTTATCTGTACAA
The DNA here is from genome assembly GCF_028583685.1 of Petaurus breviceps papuanus. Lineage (NCBI taxonomy): Eukaryota > Metazoa > Chordata > Mammalia > Diprotodontia > Petauridae > Petaurus > Petaurus breviceps. The sequence continues at coordinate 2,343,844 of NW_027186492.1, read as the reverse complement.
TGAGGAGGGTTGGAACTAGATGATCCTTAAGATCCTTTCCACTTAAAATTTTTTTTGATTCTTTTGTTCAAGGAAAAGTGTTTTTTTTTTTTGTTTTGTTTTGAAAGTATCAGGAAACATGAGCATGTTTGCATATAGATGGTAAGGAGCCAATGATGCGTGATTTAGAGGGGTTGATGACTGCTGGAGCATGGAGACAGCATCATGTCATGGGTATCACTTAGAAGTCAGAAGGTGGGAAGGGAGAGAAGGAAAGCATTTATTAAGCACCTACTGTATACTTATTATTATTGTCAATTACATTAATTAATTATTAAGGCACCTACGGTGTCTGTACCAGGCACTGTGTTTAGCTTTAAAAAAAAAAATTATCATATTTGATCCTCACAACAACCCCTGCAAGGTAAGTGCCACTAAGATTTCCATTTGACAGTTGAGGAAACTGAGGAGAGGTAAGATGACTTGCCCAGGGTCACATGGCTAGCAAGTGTCAGAGGCTGAATTTGAAATCGTCTTCTTGATTCCAGGTCCAGTGTTCCCTATCCAGTGTGCCACCTAACTGCCTAAAGGACATGAATTTAAATTCTACTTCACATGCTTATTAATTGTGTGACCCTAGGCAGTTCATTTAATCTTTTTATGCCTCAATTCCTTCATCTGAAAAATGGGGGAGGGCAGAGGGTTGAACTTAATGACTTCTAAGATTCCTTCTGGTTTTAAATCTAAGATCTATGAAGAGGCTGGATTGAGGAGTGGAGATAATCATAATCTTATATAGTGTTTGACATACATCAACTCATTGGGATTTCACAACAACCTTTGGATGAAGGTACTATAGTTATTAGTGCCACTAATTTTTATTTTTTATTTTTGCTTTTTGGAGAGGGGAAGGCAGGGCAATTAGGGTTAAGTGACTTGCCCAAGGTCACATGGCTAGTAAGTGTTAAGTGTCTGAGGTCAGATTTGAACTCAGGTCCTCCTGACTCCGGGGCTGGTGCTCTATTCATTGAGCCACCTAGCCGCCCTCTTAGTGTCACTAATTTAAAGATGAAGAAACTGATGCTTAGAGAAATTAAGTGACTTGATTATGACCACTTGAGGCAGTCAGTGACACAGTGGATAGAATGCTGAGTCTGGAATCAGGAAGACCTGAGTTCAAATCCAGCTTCAGACACTTACTAGATGTGTGACCCAGGACAAGTCACTCAACCTCTGTTTGCTTCAGTTTTCTGAACTGTAAAATGGGGATAACAATAGTACCTACCTTGCAGAACTATTGTGAAACTCAAATGAGATAATAATTTTTAAAAAGTGCTTAGCGCAGGAGCAGCTAGGTGGATCAGTGAGTAGAGCACTGGCCCTGGTTGGAGATGCACAGGGCACTTCTAAGCGCCTTAGAGGAAAAAAATTTTTTTTCCAGGGGTGGCTGGATAGTGCAGTGAATAGAGCACCAGCCCTGGAGTCAGGAGGACCTGATTTCAAATGTGACCTCAGACACTTAACACAAAAACTAGCCATGTAACCTTGGGCAAGTCACTTAACCCCAATTGCCTTCCAAAAAAAAACTGTTTAGCACATAGTAGGCACTTAATAAATGCTTATTCTCTCCCCTTCTTTCTCCCCTAAGCTAGTATCAAAGGGTGGGATTTGAGTCCAGATCTTTCTGACTCCAATTCTAACACTCAGCTACTCTTGCTGTTATGTGGTTATAGTATTTCTTAAAAAATATTTTAATGAACAAACATCCGTTTTCTCTCCCTCTCACTTTCCCCCTCCTTTCCCCCGCCCCACCCCCAACAAAGAAAACCCAAACCCTCATAACAACTATTCAGAATGAAAGAAAACAAATTCTAGCATCAGCCTTGCCCCAAACCACACGTTTCATTCAGTCCCCTGAATCTATCACCTCTCTGTTAAGAGGAGGCTAGCCTGTATTCATAGAATTTCCAGGTGGAACTTGGAATTCGTTTCCCAAAAGAAATAAAAGCTTAATGGATTCTTCCTTTCTCTTGTATAGTTCAGCTGTATTATGGGTTAAATAGACCTTTGTGGGTTGTCCTGGAAACCTAGCAACACTTCCTTGTGACATTGTTTCGATGTAAAATGTGCTAAATTTCTGGAACAAAAGCTGGAAACTGCTTGGAGTTTAAAAAACACTGAAAATTCAACCAGCTAAATTTCATTTTAGTCTTACAAATTTCTTGGATAGTTTATGCTAACAGTGGATAAGGATAGTGCTGAAAAAGGAAAGTCATGCATAATCCCCAATCTTTTTTTTTTTTTAAGTTTTAGCATATATCTCATCTTTAAAAATGTATATGTGTTGGCTAACAAGTGGCAACACTGATTTTGAGTCTGTCTTCTTTTCACCATTTACTACTGATGCAAATAAGCAAGAAAATAACCCCCAAATGTCCAGTGACAGATACAGAGAGGAAAGGAGAATGTATATTTTACCTATTAGAATATCTGTTCAAACTAGATAATAGCTTTAAGCTACCAAATCTTAAAGCCACACTATGACTTTTGGGACACCTCATCGTTAGCCTAAGATACTTTATTACAGGAAATAGACAAACAAAAAGTTGAAATTTTAAATCTACACTCTTCAGTTGGGATGGATTAAAAATGCCCCAAATATCCAGGTTTGCAGAGAGCTAAATTATGTGTATAATCTAGCCAACAGCCCAGTGACGGAGTGTTAAACATTCTGGTTTTACTGTATCTGCAGGGAGAAAAATACCCTAACAAAAAACAAAGCCTAAATCGTAGTGTTATGGAGCCATATACATACACACATACATACACACATGCATACATACACATACATACATACATACATACATACATACATACATACATACATACATATATACATTGGTTTTGGAAGGGAAGGAAGCAATAGAGGGAGAATACCATTGCTACTGTTTGCACTAAGTTTAATCAGCTTTGACAAAAGCATTTTTAATGTCTTACATTGGCTTATCTCTACATGTTTAAGTCCCTTGGCAATAAAAGGGAGGCAATAACTTCAAGGACCCAGGGATGCTGGGTTCAGGACAAGATACATTAGAGTGATTCTTAGGAAGTTTCTTTCCCTTCTGTGAAGATGTGGTTTTGCATTTGTAAGGAAAGGGAGAGTTTTTCTTCCCAAAGGGAAGAGGCTACTTGACTACTCAGTAGCTGCTTAGACTATGGGGTGGACTTGGGAACATCCCAAAGGATACAGTTATAGTAGAAAGAAAACTGGCTTCAGCATTGAGGGCTTCTATAAGATTCTCTACTATGTAACAATTGTTACAAATCACTTAGTTTCTTTGGGCCTTGGTTTCCTCATCTGTAAAATGGACGCAGCCTAGTTGTGTACAAGTCACTGATAGTACTGTGAATGACTCTAGGATATAAGTTTTGGAGCAGTTGCATTGCTACAGGTGGTTTCCTCACTTGGGAGTTGCCAACGTCAATGAAATGGCAAGTCTAGTGCAAAATAAGGGTATAATAACACTTGAATTGTAGACAACATGGAACCAGGAAAGCCTGGATTCAAATCTTGCTTCTGAAATGTGCTGGCTGTATTGGCTTCCTGGTTGTTCTGTTGCATCCAACTCTTTGAGATTCCTTTTGGGGTTTTCTGGGCAAAGACACTGGAATGGTTTGCCATTTCCTTCTCTAGCCTATTTTACAGATGAGGAAATGGAGGCAAACAGGGCTAAGTAGACCCTAGATTTGAATTCTGGAAGAAAAGTCTTCCTGACTCTAGGCCCAGCACTCTATCCACTGTTTTAGCTGTACTTGTGATCATGGATTATTGACTTTGGATGTCACTTAATCCCCATTGCCTCAGGCAACCTTTAAACGAATGAATTATTGGAAAAAAAAAAACATTTATTAAGGGCTAGAGAAAAAGAAGAGAACAATTCCCATTCTCAAGGAGCTCTCTTTCCAAAAGGGGGAGACAACACTTGTAGGGTGGTCCAGTTGAAGGCCAAGGTCTCCCAGTGCATCAGGGCTATCTCTAATCGTCCTGATCTATACCTGGCCAATGGGCCCAGATGGCTCTGGAGGAGAAAGTGAGGCTGGTGTCCTTGCATAGCCCTCCTTCACTGAAATCCAGTTCACTTGCAAGTCGTGGTATCACCTTCCTAATGTCATAGTCTTCTTTGAGAAAGAAGGACAAACAACAAGATGGAAAGGTCCAGTGGTTCTTGGGATGCGTCCACCAGGCAGATGGTGATACATTTTCTTTAGCATCATTTCCACTGATCAAACCACATCTGTTTTAAAAAAATTATTTTATTTTTAAAATTAAAAATTTTTTTTTGCTTTTTGGAGGGAGGAACTCAGGGCAATTGGGGTTAAGTGACTTGCTCAAGGTCACACGGCTAGTAAGTGTTAAGTGTCTGAAGCTGGATTTGAACTCAGGTCTTCCTGACTCCAGGGTGGTGCTCTATTCACTACACCACATAGCCATCCCCACATCCATTTTTAATGTTGAACTAGTGTTGCTGAGGGGGCCAAGACTGTAGCACCTGCAGAGGGAATTGCCAGGTAAGATGTCTATGGGGAAGGGCTTGACTGGAAGCAGAATAGGTAGCCTGCCAGGGGAGCAGAGCCCTATTGGAGCTCTTGGGTACAGAACCCATGGTGGTGGTTTAGCCCACTTGTCACATGCCAGATCTATCTCTCAAGGTCCCTTTCTACTTCTGCTAAGCTGGCTTCTCTATACTATTGTTGGTGGTATGTAGGAAGAGGGAAAGTATCTCCATGACAGTTGCTGATGGTAAAACGAGATAGGCCAGTAACCCCTGCTATTTTCAGGACTCTCAGGCATGCAGTCTACACTGGGAATTTTGTACATGGATGATAACACATATCTAGACTATAAAAATCTCAAACACTTGTCCTACCTACCTGGCAGAATTCTTATGAGGAAAGCTTTGTAAACCACTAAATACCATGTAAATTGGAGTTATTATTACAACCTATGTGACCCTGGGTAAACTATTTAACCTCTATGAAGCTAAGTATCAAGGAATGGAAAAGGGTAGGGAATTTGTACTTTCTAATCATGTCCTCTATTAACCTCTTCCTCCCTGTTTCTACTGCTGCTACCTTCCTTTAGGGCCTTGTTACCTGGCTCATTGCAACCTCCTCCGTTTGGAATTCTTTTTTCCAATTTATTTTCATCATGGTGGTCATAGTTGTCTTTTCTTACCATGCCATCTTAAAGGTCTACTGTAATGCCTTTTTTTATCATATTGCAACTCAAATTTAAAAACAACAACCAGGCTTTGTAGCCTATTACCAGGGAAGTTTGGGCTAGCATAGGCTGCAATATATTAGCATTGTAAAGCACCTAGAACTTACTGTGTTCAACCTTCTGCCCATGTAGAAATCCCTTGTAAGGCCTTCTTAAATAGTGGTGGTCAGACCTCTGCTTGGATACTTAGGAAAATGAGAAGCAATACCTCACAAAACAGCCCACTTCAGTTTGGGACAGTTCTAATTGTTATAAAGTTTTCTTCCCTTATACTTGGCTAAAATTGTCCTTTCTGTAACTTCTAGCTATTGGCTTTAATTCTGGCTTTTATGGACTAAATTTAATGCTTTTCCCATGTGAAAGCCCTTCCATGTTTGTAGACAGCTGTCATGTCTCCCTTAAGTAATCAGGTCAAACATCTCCAGTTCCTTCAATTTGCCATATGACATAGTTTCAAGTCCTTTCACCATCCTAATTAACTTCTTCTGTTCCCTTTAAATTGTGGTGCTCAGAACTGAACACAGAACTCTAGTTATGGTCTGAACATTGTAGAGTAAATTGTACCTGTTATTACTACTTTTGATCTGGACATAATTTATCTATCTATCTATCTATCTATCTATCTATCTATCTATCTATCTATCTATCTATCTATCTA
>NW_027186492.1:2308523-2337916 GCF_028583685.1 Petaurus breviceps papuanus | reverse complement strand
CTATCTATCTATCTATCTATCTATCTATCTATCTATCTATCTATCTAATCTATCTCCATTATTTTATTGAGGCAGGTAGGTAGTACAATGAATAGAGGTAGGAACTGAAGTCAGGAAGACCTGAATTCATATCTGGCCTCAGACACTTACTAGTTATGTGACCCTGGGCAAGTCACTTAACTGCTATCTGCCTCAGTTTCCTCATCTGTAAAATGGGAATAATAATAATACCTACCTCCCCAGTTATTGTGAGGATAAAATAAGATATTTCTAAAGTACTTTGTAGACCTAGAAACATATAAATGCTTTTTTCATTCTTTTCAGTCACATCCAACTCCCCCTGACCCCATTTGTGATTTCCCTGGCAAAGATACTGGAATTATTTGGCATTTCCTTCTCCAGCTCATTTTATAGATGAGGAAACTGAGGCAAACAGAGACAAGGGAGTTTGCCAGGGTCACACAGCTAAGTGACTACAGTATCTGAGGCCAGATTTGGGCTCAGGAAGATGAGTCTTTTCGTCTTCCTCAGGAAGATGAACCCTGTACTCTATGTACTTCACCACTTAACTGCCCCATATAAATGCTAGCTATTATTAATAACAATGTAGCCTGAAGTTACATTTTTTTTAGCAGTCACATCACACTGTTGACTAATATTGAAGTTGTAGTCATTAAAAATAAGTATCCAGGCCGACCTCTCCCATCTTGAACAGGTTTTTATGTTAACAAACTTAGGACTTGACTGGTATCAAAGTTGGATTTGATCTATCTTTCCAGTCTGTCAGGATCTTTTGAGGTCCTGATTCTGTCATCCAACAGATGACATCTCCTCATCTGTTGTGTCATCTATAAATTGAATAAGTGTCTTCAAGTCATTGACAAAAATGTCAAATAAAACAGGGTGGAGGTCAGATACTTAAAATGTGCCACTACACCATGAACTCATTAATCAACTCTTGAGATACAGCTCTCACCCTGCTATGAATCAGTCAGACTGCCTGTATTTCTTTGTCTTGTCCATGAATATATCTCACGTATTTATGAGAAACTTTGTCAGATACCTTCCTGCGATGGATTTAGCACATATATCTCCACTTCTCATCTCCTTTGCTCTTATGTGAACATTTCATTTGTCTCAGGAATATCTCTAATGGCAAGCAAAGAAGTACTTAGTGCCTTGTTTCAGCTATTTAATTATTTAGCACCTGTTTCAGTTCAAGTTTCTTTTGAGCTTTGCCCATGATTATATCAGGTCTTTGTTAAGAAACAGAACGGGTGAACCCCACAGTGGGAGGAACTTACTGATGCAACAGGAAGGGGTGGAACAGGGAGGAGCTAATGACCGTATATAAGGAGAAGCCCAAGCTGGGAAAGAGCAGAACTGAGAACAGAACACTTGTGGTGGCAGAGTTGAGGAGAAAACTTGCAGTATCCCAGCACTGTTTGTCTATTCTGTCTGTGTTTTTTTGCTTGTGATACTTTGTACAGAAGCTCTTGGACCTTCCTAGAAGCCCTGAAAGAGGATTTTCTTATTGTCTGTTTACAGAAGTCCTGGAGGAGGGTTTCAGATGTCCTGGGACCATACTGATAATTTGTGTAGAGTTTTCAGAACTTGTTGGTGGGTCTGTGTTGATTTCACAGGCAGATAATGAATTGATGTTGCTGGAAATGTGAATGAATATTATTGTAGCTCTGTTAAGTTTTGTCTTCCCAGAAACAGTAACTGTGAAGGACTTGAGGTGAACTGAACACTGCGAGCATCAATATGGAACTGGATAAGGAACTGGATGAGGAACTGGGAGCTGCCTACCTTTGAATCCAGGTGATAGTTGGGTAAATTCAGGCAAAAGTTGGGACCATGGGAGAAGAACCATGGAATCTGAGAGCCAGCCTCGAGTCAAGATGAAAAGATTTTTCCTTGGGTACTTAATGCTGACTGAGAGGATCATGATTTACTGTGGCCTAGGGGTGGGAGAACTTTGTACCCTGTACCTTGTACCTCTTAAGGATGATTGAGTTAAGGATGATTGGAAAATTAATCTCCAGTCAAGAAGAAAGACTTTTTGACTGAGAGATTAAGACAATGTGACCTACGGATGGAGAACTTTGACCTTTGTACTTTGTGTCCCTTAAGGAGGCTTGCTAGTTAAGGATGATTGAGTTAAGGACTTACTAAATGACATCTTTTGTTTAAAACTATGTGGCCACTGTAGTGATAAGTTGTTATGTTATAATGTTGTGAATGCTGTACTTTGGTTTCTGTGAATGTTTTGCTTTAGTTTACTGCTGAATAAATACAGAGTTCATTATATTGTGTGATCAGAATCTTAAAGCAGCAGTCCTCTGGAAAGCTGCACGTGCTTGGCTTTACAATATCTGCTCAAAGTTCACTTTATATATTCAACTCTTTCCACTCAGACTAATAAATGCTACAGGTGCACAGAGGAGAAAGAATCACTGAATCTCAGTATTGCGAGGTTCCTCAGGGGCCATCTAGTGCAAATATTCTCCATTATTTTTGCCAGTTTCTAGATTCCTAAATTCTTTATGCAACCTTTTTGGATTTAGAGGAGGAAAAAGGCAATTGCACATAACTGTGGTGGCTAATAATTTCTCTCTCACCCTCACCCCCCAGGATAGGTGTAGTAGGATGAATGCTTTAAGATGTTAAAATCAATTGCTGGCAATGGTGGTGACTTCACTAGTATGCTCTTCTCCTAGTCTGTGGTGGTGGCAATGATGCTGGTGAGAGTATCTATAAAAATATAGGATTTTAGATTGATAGCAGCATTTTCTTTTGTGGTAGAAAAAATTGGAAACAGGATAGATGCCCTTTGGTCAATGGCTAAACAAATTGTGGTACATGTGATGGAATATGATGAATACAGAGAAACATAGAAAGTTTTACATGAGCTGATGCAGAGTGAAGTAGACAAGGCCAAGAAAACACACTCACTCTCTTTCTTACACACACACATACACACAGAGTGACTTTTGTTGTTATTGTTCCATTATTTTCAGTGATGTCTGACTCTTTGTGACTCCATTTGGGGTTTTCTTGGCAAAGATACTGGAGTGATTTGTCATTTCCTTCTCCAGCTCATTTTGCAGTTGAGGAAACTGAGGCAAACAGGGTGAAGTAACTTGCCTAGGCTTACGCAGCTAGTAAGTCACTGAGCCTAAATTTGAATTCAGGAAGATAGTCTTTATGATTCCAGGCCTGGCACTGTATCTACTGTACCACTGAGCTACCCTTATACAACAGACAATATAAATGGAAGAAACAAAATAAAAAGTGAATGTTGCAAAATTACAATAAACAAGCATGGCACCAAAGAGGAAATATGAAAAGAGAGTCCCATCCCACTCCTTTGCAGCCCTGGGAAGTTCATTAGTATGTGCCTTTTGCAAATATTTTCAGACTTTTAAAATTGTAATTGCTGATTTTTTCTTTCTTTTCCCCTTAAAAAATATTTGCATATGGGGTAAGCTCTCTGAGAGGTAATGGGTTTGGTGATGTAGGAAACAAAAAGTATCAATGCAAATTAAAAAGAAAAAAGGATATATAGACTAGCTAGCATTTGTGTGGCACTTCAAGGTTGTAAAGCATTTTTTTTTTTACAAATATTGTATCATTTTTTTATACAGGTACTGGGGTATAGAAATCCATGTCTTCCTACTAGAAAGTTAGGGGGGATGGGGGAGGATAGAAGGAAGAAAAGATTTGGGGAAGGGGTATTCAGTAAGCTCGATATTTTGAGGTGGGGGTAGGGGAAAGACGAGGAGAAAATTTGTAACTCAAAATCTTGTGGAAATGAATTTTGAAAAGTATAAATAAATAAATGGGAAAAAACATCCCCCCAAATATTGTATCCATTTTATACTCACAATAATCCTGAGAGAGAGAGATGCTATTATGATACCCATTTTACAGATGAGGAAACTGAAGCAGATATTAAGTGACTTAACCAGGGTCACACAGTTGAATTTGAATTTGAAGTTGGATTTGAACTTAGGTCTTCTCCACTCTGTGTAGCTCTCTTTCTACTTTGACACCTAGATAATGGACCTTGGGCACAACTACTATAGCCCCTTCATTTTCCAGATGAAGATACTGAGGCCCAGGGGTTAAAGGCCTTGCCCAACCAAGGTTATATAAGCAGTAAGTTGTGGAACAAGGATTCGAATCTAGGTCTATTAATTCCAAATGTAGTGCTCTTTACACCACAACATTCTTTTTTTTTTGGATGGAGTTTTATGGTTAGGAGAAAACTAATTTTGTTTATAGGCAGAAGGCAAGAAAGGGAGAATTGATAATATGGGAGAGATGAAAATTGATGGAGCATAGGGCAGGGATGAACTTGTCATGGATTCTTTGAGGGTAAGGGTTATGTTATTTTTCATCTTTTTTCTCCAGTACTTAACGCCTTACATACAGTAGGCATTTTTAAGTGTTTCTGGAACTGTTTAATTATCTTTATTAGCAGTACTAGCCAGAAGAGCAATGATTAGAACCCACTCCAGTCAGACACATGTCAGTGGCACAAAATTTCTATATAACTTTCTTGGGGATCAAACCTAAGACCTGGTCAGGGAGGATCCCTGAAGGAGGGTGGGATATATTTGGGGCCTGGAAAAAGAGGTGAGATTTTTCCTCATCCATGAACCTTGGGCAGCTTTCCCTTCTTTCTCCTTCCCTTCCTATCCTGTTATTGCTATACTCCTTCCCCACCTCACTCCTCTTTTTCCTTCTCCTCTCTTTCTTCTCTTCTCAACTTCCTCTCCCTTTTTCCTTCTAACATGCTCCTTCTCTCCTCCATTCCTTTCATCTTCCCTTCCCCTTCTTTACTTCTTCTCCCTCCTTCCTTAACTTCATTCCTTCCTCCTTGCCCTTCCTTTTCCATTTTTCCTTTCCTCTTTTTCTTCTCTTTCTTTCTTCGCTCCCACTCCTCTCTTCTTCCTCTTTTTCCTTCTCCCTTTTCTTCCCTTCCCCTTTCTTTCCAAATCCCATTTCTTTTCCTGCTCTCTCCTCTCCCTTTATTTCCTTTCTCCCACTTCTTCCTAACTTCCTCCCTCCTTCATCTCCCTTTTCCTTTCCCACCCTTCTTCTTCCTCCCCTTCTCTCCTTTCCTCCTCTATCCTCTCATTCCTACTACCCTCAATGCTTCTTCCTGTTCCCTCCCTCTCCTTTTCTTCTCCCCTTCTTGATCTCCTCTCCTCTCTTTCCTAGCTCTGTTCTTCTCCTTTCTTCCCCTTCCCCCCTCCTTCCTAGGCTCTGTCTCCCTCTTCTTTCCCTTCACTCCTGCCCAAGTCTCACACTTGTACTCCTCCCCCCACCTTCCTTCCCTTCTCTTTCTCCATCTTTCCATTCCTCTTTTCTCGGCTCCTTCTTCTCCATCCCCTCCTCCTCCCTCCTTCCTTCCTGGTTCGATCTCAGCCTTCATCCTTTCATCCTTTCTCATCCTCTCTTTTCCCCTTTCCCCTTTCCCTTCCTCTCCATCTCTAGACCTCTCCCTTCCGCTCCTCCTCTAGTAGAGGGAGGGGGAGGGGACTTTGGAGACAGGCACTTAGGGGGCGTGGCTGGCCAGGGTAATGTGGGGGAGGGAAGGAGAACAATGGGCGGAGGCAGGGGAAACGTCTGGGAAAGCGGAAGTCCCGCCTCCCTGGAACAGCACATCCGGCTCCGGCTCCCTGGCTGGTGGTGACTGAGCGATCGCAGCTGGGGGGCGGAGGAGCTGTGATGGTGCTGCTGGAGAGCGAGCAGGTGGGGACCGGGACCGGGGCCGGGGCCGGGGTCGGGGAGAGGATGGGGGGCGGGGGGCTGTGTGAGGTGGGTGGAAAGAACAGAGCCTCGCCCGGGGTCTCGGCCTAGCCGGGCCAGAACCAGGCCCGAGCTCGCCGGCTCCCCAGCATTGGCGTCATGGGGCCACCTAACTGGAACCCGGGCCGGGCGGGTTGTTTTCCAGTTCCTGACGGAGCTGACCAGGCTCTTCCAGAAGTGCCGGTCGTCGGGGAGCGTGTTCATCACCCTGAAGAAATGTAAGGAGCGTCCCCTGCCCCCGGGGGTGGAGGCGGGGAGAGCGGAGGAGTTGCGCTCAGGGGAAACTGAGGCACCGACATCCAGACTAGGCTAGTCTACCCCATTAGGAGCCTGGCTGTGCGCCTTGGGGCCAGCCCCTTCACCTCCCTGGGCCCCATAAGCCCGAGGTTCCCAGAGTCATGCTTTTAAATGCTTAAAACACGACACATAGGATTATGAAGACATTTAGTTATGTTTAGAGAGGGAACCAGTGACCTCCTGAAATCTGTGCCCGGGCCTTGGGTCATGCATCCCCAGGACCCTACCACAAGAACGACGCCCCCCCCCCCCCCCAAGGCCTTCGCAGTTCCAGATCCTCTGAGTGGAGGAGGAGGGGAAGGAAGACAGGAAAAGGAAAGGCCACGTCCGCCCTTGCCAGCCCTGGAGGGAGCTCTTGGCAGGTGCTGTCGGCCCAGACCCCAGACCCAGCATGGGGCAGGGCCCAGGCCTGGCTCCAGGGCTTCAGCCTGGGTACACGAGTGAAGCAGCCCTCTCTGGTTCTGTATGATCTTCCCTTTTGGAGCCGGACCAGGATGGGTTAGCCGCTGCTGAGGTGCTTGGTTTTTCAGCCACTGGTGTCTTGCTTACCTTTTTCTACGTTTTCCTTTTTGTGTCCGTTTACAGGATTCCTCTCATCCAGGGCAGAAATTGTTATGGCCTTTGATTCTGCCATAGAGATTGCCATCTCAACTTCCTAGCTGTTGAGTAAAGAATTAGGCTTCTGGCATAGTATAGCTAATTGGAATGATATTCACCATATAACTTACTACAATTGCATTCTGACCTGGTATTTTTCTTTTGACGGGAATTTTTTTTTTCTTTAATGCAGATGATGGTCGAACTAAACCCATTCCACGGAAAGGGTCTGTGGAAGGCTTTGAGCCTTCAGACAATAAGTGTTTGCTAAGAGCCACTGATGGGAAAAAGAAGATCAGCACTGTGGTGAGCAGGGACTCTGGGGAGCTAGGTGCAAGGGTAGCATAGTTACATCTTAAAATTGGAAATAGTCAGGATTTTGGGGATAGGAACTGTAAGATCCATATTTTGTACCTATTGTAATCTTTAAGAACTGGTTAGCCCTCATTTATTCAGGGATCAGTTAGGTATGACATAAATTATAGTTTGGTTTGTTTCTGTGCCACCTCCTACTACCTAGAATACCAGAAAAGTAAGTAGAGAGGAAGGTGAAACGAAATTTCCCCTTTGCTTTTTCCAAAAGTTTTGTGGGGAAGTAGAGTATCTGTAATTTTCCTTGTCCCCAGGAGTAGTTAATAGAAAGATGGCATGACTGCTGATACTATGCCACTACTGTGAGTTATCATCCATCAGCTTCTCAGTGCTGAATTGATATTTCAGCTGACTGTAGCCTATGCCCTTGTATTGCTTGTGATAAAACGAAGAATTGATCTTGAGGGTTCTGTTTTATTTTGCTTTTCCCTAATAAGAAGTGTGGAGAGTGAGGCATTCCAGGAGTCAGTGAATACAAAAGAAGTACCATTTTATTTGCTGCACCAGAATCTCTAATTCACTTAATTATTAGCTTACTGTTTATAAAGCTTTTTTATTATCTTTCCCCCTCAACTACCCCCAACACTGGCACGTGAAGGACTTGGGTTAATTTGGTTCCTCTTTATCCAGTATAAAATCCTGCCTTTTTATTGATTCTTTTGAGAATTTCCCAAAAATCAATTGAAGAGATGTTGGATGCTCAGGAAGCTGGCTTTACCTGTTGTTTAGTGTGGTTGGTCTGTTAGAATTGTTTAGATTTTCTCATTCTACATTACTGAGGTAAAAAGCTGCATTGTACTTGTGTCACAGGGTTTTCCTTTTAAAGAAGAAACTGGAGGGACATATGGGACTTGTGCTGAAGGCAGGTTGCATGAGGAAGAGTTTTTCTTTTGTGTACTACCTCCATACATTTATAGACTAAGATGCTTTGTTTCACATTCTATGATGAAACTGCCCTTTGTACGAGACTTTAGGCTTCTCAAAGACTGCTTTCCCTCAGTCTTTAATGAAAGATTTAGAAAAGATCCTAACAATGAAACATTAGGAACCCACCTCTAAGCAGAACTGAAGAGTGAAGCACTATTTGGTCTTTGAATATAACAAGTGAGGAAAGCCTTCCCTTCCAATTCCTTGACCTTAGCTAGGTACACTAGTAAAACACAGTTCTTTGAAGTTTGAGGTATGCTGCCCCCATGAGGACTTTGGTGGATCTTGCATGGAGAGTAGAGGTAATTGATTTATTTATTTTTTTAGGTGAGCTCTAAAGAAGTGAATAAATTCCAGATGGTAAGTTTCTGATGTTCATTGAATCTCCCCAATTTTTTTAGCACGTAGAATTCAAGGTTAAGTCTAGGCATCTAACCGAACTAAAATAACAAATTGGAGTTAGTACTATCCTAGGAGGGGCAATTTTAATTTCCATTTTACAAATGAGGCTGCCTAATGTAAATGGTGGTATTGGACATAGAACATAGCTTTATTTCTTTTGCTTTTTTCCTGTCAGAGTCAGCTTGGGTTTGACCTATCATCCTACTGATAATGTTTTGTAAACAATGAAATACAGGTAAAGTGCTTGGCAGGCCTTTAAAAAGCATTATTATAAATGTCAATAAGTATTATCTGCGGGCTTTGCCATAGGAATTGCATAGTAACAAAATAAAGTCAGTAATTGGTGAGTAGGGGATGAAAAAGTTGTCATAATATAAAAAGCACAGGGACTGACTTTCCCAGAATCAGAAGGAAGGTCTGTTGTGGTATTTTCCATTCTTTCTCTCCTAACCATTCTCTTATCTCCTCTACTGGATGACTTCCTTGTCTATAGAAGCGTGTTGACCCAATCAGGTGTGCTCCCTTTTCTCCTGAAGGCTGCCTTGTGTTTTATAGGCCTATTCTAACTTGCTGAGAGCCAACATGGATGGGTTAAAGAAGAGAGACAAGAAGAGCAAAAACAAGAAGAGCAAAGCAACACAGTGAGGGACCCTTGGATTCCTGCTTTATTTCACCATCTATACAGAACTCTGAAGACACTTGGCTGGCGGTACTGGCTTCTCTTAGGGCCGAGTGGCTTCGTGTGAAGGGGAGGGGGGTTACTTCAGTGGCAGATCATCATTTGATTAATTGCAGGTTTAATGTTTACAGGGGCAGCTGTGATTAAAAAAGAAAAAAAGGCCTGCCCAAGTTATATATATGTTATATGTGGCATCCTCCCAGCCTCACCCCTTCTACACTTTGTAGTATACCTGATCTATGGTTTGTTGAAGTCACTTTAGAGATCTGTGTGAACAGAGCAATGTATTATTAAATCTATTGATATACCTTTCTTGATTCCCATTACCTGTTTTTTTTTAATCACCTTTGGTTTTGCATTATTAACCCAACTGTGTGAGGAATGAGAAAGCTTTTGGTATGTCCTTTAGGGCTTTTGGTGACAGAAGCTGGCAGTCCTCTGAATAGTGTGTGTAGTCTTAGGATTGTTTTCTAAATACTTCTGAGGTATTTATTAAGTTTTAAAGTCTTGTTAATGAATCATTTTAGTTAATTTAACACAATTCATTGAAAAAGTGACTATGTAGTAGTTCATTTTTCAAATCTAAGAAGTATATCTTTTAAGGTTTTAAGGTTCAACTTCAATTTAAAATTTTTCCTCAATATTAGCATTCTTTGTTTTCACTGAATATATTCAGTTCAATAGAATCTTTGAAATCTAGACCTTCAGTTGTTATACTCTTAAGTTGCCAGAAAACAAGCTTAGAATTGACAAGAAATTAAGCTAGTTGCACCTTCTGATGCTTCATTCCTATTTAGTTAAACCATGTACCAAACTCATGGTAGCTAGGTGGCCCATGGATAGAGTGCTAGGCCTGGACTCAGGAAGACTTATTTTCATGAGTTCAGATCTGGCCTCAAGACACTTAATAACTGTGTGACTCTGGACAAGTTTCTTCACCCTCTTTGCCTCAGTTTCCTCATCTGTAAAATAAGCCGGAGAAGGAAATGGCAAACCACTCCATTATCTTTGCCAAGAATTCCCCAAATGAGGTCATGAAGAGTTGGACATGACTGAAACAAGTGAACAACAACCCAAACTCAGCAAAGCATATAGCAGAAAGAATACTGTATTTAACATACTCAGATATTTACACAAGTCAGCTAACTTCCAAGGTGCAATTTCTTCAATAAAGCAGGGGACAAAGATAGCACCTTTTTCACTGGTTGTATTCAGTCTGAGAATAAGTGAGTTGATTAGATACTATAACATACCTAAAGGTTATTTCACACATCCAGTCTCCAAAGATATAGAAAGAGCACAGCAGGCAGATTTATGAAAAACATTTATTAAATCCAAAAAGTTTGGCAGCCTACTAATATATACACTGTAGAATACTCAGTTTAAGATTTATCCAAAATTACAATGACTGTACAGCAAGCATTCTATATTACAGCATAGGCTTCTGTCTGGTTTGAACACTACTATGTACAATTCACATGTCCTGTGCAATGAATTAATTCTTCATACTTAAAGCAAGATTCTGTAGTAGTCATCTCTGTAACTATATAGGAATAGCATTGACACTCTGTAGAAGAAAGAAAGTCTTTAATTAGAGGAAGTCACAGATAAAAACAATGGTTCAAGAAATGAAGAAGGAAAGCCTTTAGGTTCTATTTGGAAAACACATTTATAAGAGTGCTTTTCCAACAAAAATATGGAAAGTTAACTGCTAACGAAATTTTCTTGGCAAGTGAAATGTCACCATTTGTTTCACACTTTTCATTACTGCCTTTAAAGGTGGTGGAGTGAGTGGGCAATATTTCTCTATTGGGACTTCAAAGCATAGGTCAGTTAGTCTAATTTTCTAAAAATGAAGCAGCAGCGCTCAGTTATTTCCTCCTAATTTAAACATTAGAATTCTATAAATGGGTCAGCTGGGGGAATAAATTTATAGTGGGAACAGTTGATCCTTGCCCTTTTATGCTTTGTCCTTTATAAGGTCATGGCTGAAGATGAGACCAGATGATGGCCCTAGGCAGTCTTCACTGGCTGCCAGGTGCCGAATTTGTCAGTAGGCTTATTCCCCAGCATCCCTGACAGGATAATGAGGTGCTGCTAGAGAGGGATCTGAAGCGTCAGGGAAAATAAACTACCATGGGATGGTTTTAATAGCTTACCTGCTTGAATTCTGACATGTGTGAAACCTGTTGCTGCTAACCAGATAACTTACTTTTTTTCAATTTTGATGTTGTAAATTTCATCACAGACTAATTTGAGGTATCTCTGCTTTGGCAGGCGCGACAGTAGCTGCTTCACAGTTGTATTAAAGGCCTGTTCATCCCCATCCCACTAGGGGAAAACAAAGATAAGACTTTTTAAACAGCAGGGTACACTTAGATTTTTCTTTTCTTTACCGGGGAAGGATATGGCTCTTCTTAGGCACCACTAATGGGATTTACTAGTGCTCTTCCAAGGACCAAAGTACTTAAAGAGAAACCACACAGAGGTAAGTATTTAAATCTTTAAGAGGGTTGCTCTAACTCTTGGAAGATGAATCTATTTTTAGAATTAAAATGCTATATGCCACTTCATATAGGCCCTTTGGTGTCATCCACTCCTACTTTGGGAATGTATACCAGCTATCACTGTATTACCGTGATGATACTGGGCAAATTATTTTCTGCTCCCCTTTGACAGATATGTATGACAGATACCACTTTCATAATATATTAGTGGCAAATGAATGATCAGTTACCAATATAGAATCAGTACGATGGCACCAGAAGCAACCACATGGATCCATTGACATCTCTGGTATCAGATATTTTAAGCAGGTGAGAGAAAGCTCTAATTTTGAAGTCGTCATTTATTATAATACATTAGCTATAGTTGGGGCTGAATGTAATTAAGGGGTTCTACTGTCTATTCAGGTATATGTTCAAAAGAAAACATAACATTCTAAAGATTCTAAAATTAAAACAGGGAAGGGGAGATACATGTGACTGATCATAACTGTAACTAGAGATTCTAGCACCTGGAACAAACTCAGGGATGGGGAGATGGATAAGGAAGAGAGAGAGTCCTTAAGGCCATTGCTGGGAAGGATGCCATGCACCACTGTTCCCAGGAGTCTCATACTACTTATAGTTGTTTATGTCCTAAAACAATTGACATTTTCATTAATCTTCAATTGGTAGTGACTCTTAGAACTCTGCTCCTTCCTATTAGGAGAAGATAAATGTTTGAAATGATTTCATTAATACATAATTTAGGAGCAGATATTTTCTATACAAGGAAGGTTTATCAGTAATCTCTACAAATTTCCAAGTCCAAACAATTAATATCACTAAGGAAAACTAACTTCACCTTGGTCCATTAATGGCAAAAACTACTCAAACTTTTGGAATTTAAAGTTTGGCTCTTTCTAAGCCAATACTTAGTTATGGCAGAATCTACCTTGCTTACCTCTAGTGACAAAAACTGCAAAATTGTTTCTTTTGGCAGGTCTACCTGGGAAAAGGGAAATGTACGATATAAGTTTGCATAAGGGTATTTGATAGGACAATTTTGGTCAACTTAACTGATTATTTGTATTATACACTGTCACCAAAGACTGAACTTGAAAATCACTGTTCAAGTCTTTAAATGCTGTTACATTTGGAAATGAAATAAATGTCAACTGTACAAAGCTCTGGTATCCCAAATAAATCATAATTTCCCCCTCACCTCTGTGCCCAAAAAGGGATCTAATACATGTACATATGTAGACTTAAGATTTAAAAGCCCACCTAGAAAATTTCAGAAACAAAATGGAGATTTTCTTAGGATATTATAATTTTTTTCCATTTTTGGGTTGGGTTGAGACAGGGGGGAAGGAAAAGGAAAAAAAAAAACCTTTTTCTTTTGATATTTTCCCCCAAGCCTTCACATTTTTTGTATAGTGTCATGCTCTAATTTTGCATAAGGTTGACCTTTGAGAAAATCATGTAAGAATACAAAATATTTATAAAAGTTGAGCTCTGAGAATTTTGCTCTTACAATAATATCAAAGGAAAGGACTTACAGCTAAAATTTCAATTTCACTGCTCTTATGGTGAAGGTTGGCAAGAGCAGTCTGGAGTCTTGTTTGCACCTACAAGAAGAGATGACTGAATTCAGAACATGTGGAAACAAGACATCTTCCTATTGTTTGTCTGCAAACCAAACATTAGGGTAGGGGTTCTTAATCTGGGGTCTATGAAATTTTGGGGGGGGATTTAATTTTATTTTTTTCTTAATTACATGTAAGCAAAAAAAAATTTTAACAGTTTTAAAAAAAATTTTAGTTCCAGATTCTCTCCCTCTGTTCTTCCCTGAGAAGGCAAGAAATAAATAGATTTATACCTGGGTAGTCATTACTCATGTTACAAAAGAAAACACAGACCAAAAAAATCTAGAATAATGCTTCAGTCTGCATTCAGATTCCATCAGTTTTTTCTCTGGAGGTGGCTAGCAGTTTTTTTTTTTTTTACCACAAATCCTTTGGAATTGTTTTGTTATCATTTTATTGTTGAGAATAGCTAAGTCATTCACAGTTGGGCATGTAATTCGGCAAAATAGATCCTAATAATTGCTTTAATTCCATCTTCACTGGAAGTGAATTCAGCTTTTTCATTTTGATGCTGGTAATCTGATTTTCTTTTTTAATCAAATTAATCAATGGTTCGTTTTATTTATTTGTTTTTTCCTTAAAACTAGCTCTTAGTTTTATTTATTAATTCAATGGTTTTCTTACTTTCAACTTATTTATTAATCTCTCTCTTGGTTTCAGGATTTCCAGTTTTGTGTTTAATTGGGGATTATCTGTTCTTTTTCTAGTTTTATTTTAGTTGCATGCCCAATTCACAGATGTGTTCCTTCTCTATTTTATTGTGTTTAGATATACAAATTTTCCCCTAAGTACTGTTTTGGCTGCATCCCATAAATTCTGGTATGTTGTCTCTTTTTCATTCTCTTTAATGAAATTACTTATTGTTTCTATGATTTGCTTTTTCACCCAGCTTTGGTTTTTTCATCAGGAATGCTTGAAAATCTTCTATTTTATTAATACCTATTTTTTCCCCTGAAGAGTTATACTCAGTTTTGCTGAATAGGTTATTCCTAGTTGTAATTCTAGCTCCTTTGCCTTCTGGAATATCATATTTCAAACTTTCTGATCCTCTAATGTGGAAGCTGCTAAATCTTATGTGATTGATTGTGGCTTAATGATATTTCAATTGTTTCTTTCTGGCTGCTTGCTATATTTTCTCTTTGACCTGGGAGCTCTGGATTTTGGCTGTAATATTTTGGGAGTTTTCATTTTGGGATCTCTTTCAGGAGGTAACTGGCAGATTCTTTCAATTTCTATTTTACCTTCTGGTTCTAGGATATCAGGGCAGTTTTCCTTGATAATTTCTTGAAATATCATGTCTAGTGAACACATGCAGAGTGAAGTCAGGAGAGCATTGTACACAGTGACAGTAATATCATATGATGATCAACTGTGAATGATTTAGCTATTTTTAGCAATACAATGATCCAAGACAATTTCAAAGGACTCATGATGAAAAATGCTCTCCATATCCGGAAAAAGAACTGATGGAATCTGAATGTGGATTGAAGTATACTATTTTGCACTTCATTATTTTTTTTCCACACTTTCCCTCTGCCCCTTTTGGTCTGTTTCTTTTTTCACATGACTAATATGGAAATATGTTCTACATGATAGCACATATATAACCTATATCAAATTGCTTACTGTCTTGGGGGGGAGGAGGTGAGGGAGAAAACTTGGAACTCAAATTTTTTTTTCAAAATTTTTAACATGTTTATTTAAAGTTTTGAGTTCCAAATTCTATCCCCCCATCTCTCCCCTCTGAGAGGATAAGCAATCAAATATAGGTTATATATGTGCAATTATGTAAAACATTTCCATATTAGTAATTTTGTACAAGAAAACTTGAATAAGAAAAAAATGAAAGTGAAAAATACCGTGCTTTAATCTCTGTATTTAATCAACAGCAGTTCTTTCTTGGGAGGTGGATAATATGCTTCATCATTAGTCCTTTGGGACTGTCTTAGACTACTGTATTGCTGAGAATAGTTAAGTTCTTCATCAGTTTTGTCATTCTTCATCAAACAGTATTGCTGTAACTATATCACAACTTTCTCCTGGTTCTTTACTTTGCATCAATTTACATCTTTACTATGCATCAATTCATGTAAGTCTTTCCAGGTTTTTCCGAAATTATCCTGCTTGTCATTTCTTATAGCACAATAACATTCCATTACATTCATATACCATATCAACTTGTTTAGCCATTTCCCAATTGATGCCAATCTCTGATTTCCAATTCTCATCCACCACAAAAAGAGCAGCTACAAATATTTTTGTACAAATAGGTCTTTTCCCCCTTTTTTGGATGTCTTTGAGATACAAGACCTCACAGTGGTATTGCTGGATCAAAGGGTATACACAGTTTTATAGCCCTCTGGGCGCAGTTCCAAATTATTCTTCAGAATGGTTGGATTAGTTCACAACTCCACCAACAGTGTATTAGTATCTCAGTCTTCCCACATCCCTCCCACATCTGACATTTTCCTTTTTTGTCATATCAACCACTGTGATAGGTGTGAGGTGGCATCTCAGAGTTGTTTTAATTTGCATTTCTCTGATGAATACTAATTTAATTCATTTTTTCATATGACTATAGATAGCTTTAATTTCTTTGTCTGAAAACTGCCTGTTTATATCCTTTGACCATTTAACAACTGGGCAATGACTTGTATTTTTATAAACTCGACTCAGTTTTCTATATATTTGAGAAATAAGGCCTTTATCAGAGATACTTGTCGCAAAATTCCCCCTTCTCCCCAGTTTTCTGCTTTCTTTATAATTTTGGTTGCATTGGTTTTGTTTGTGCAAACTTTTTAATTTTATATAATCAAAAGGCTCTATTTTACATTTTGTCTCTATATCTTCTTTGGTCCTAAATTCTTTCCTTATTCATAAATCTGAGAGATAAACTATTCCATGTTCTCTTAATTTGCTTATGGTATCACCCTTTATGTGTAAATCATGTACCCATTTTGACCTTATCTTGGTATACAATGTTAAATGTTGGTCTATACTTGGGAACTCAAAATTTAAAAATAAATGAATGTCAAAGATTGTCTTTACATATAATTGGGAAAAATAAAATACTCTATAAAAAATATGATGTCTAGGCTCTTTTTGTGATCATAGCTTTCAGGTAGGACAGTAATTCTTAAATTATCTCTCCTCAAACCATTTTCTAGGTCTGTTTTTCCAATGAAATATTTCACCTTCTATTTTTTCATTCTTTCGAATTTGTTTTGTTTCTTGATGTCTCCATGGAGTCATTAGCTTTCACTTTCCCAATTCTAAATTTTAAGGAATTATTTTCTTCCATTCCTTTTTCCATTTGGCCAATTTTGTTTTTTAAAGTGTTAATTTTCTTCAGTATTTTTCCATGCCTATATTACCAAGCTGTTGACTCTCTTTTCATAATTTTCTTGCATTACTCTCATTTTTACCTAATTTTTCCTGTACCTCTCTTATTTGATTTTTAAAATCCTTTTTAAGGGGCGGCCAGGTGGCTCAGCAAGTAAGAGCACCGGCTCCAGTGTCGAGATGACCTGGATCAAATCTGGGCTCAGATACTCAGCACCACACCCAGAAATAACTGGCCGTGTAACCTGGAGCAAGTTACTTAACCCCGATTGCTTAAAAAAAAAAATCCTTTTTGACCCCTTTCAGGAATTCTTTTTGGGTCTGTAACCAATTCACATTTTTCTTTGAGGCTTTGCATTTAGCTGCTTTGACATGGTTTTCTTCTGGGTTCATGTCCTGATTTTCCCAGTCATCATAGTAACTTATTATGGTTAGGTTCATTTTTGTTGTTTGCTCATTTTTCCAGCCTATTTTTTGACTTTTAACTTTATGTTAAAGTTGGACCATCCTCGTAGGGTGGAGGGGACACTGTCCCAAGCTTCAGAGCAAGCTCTGTGCTTTCAAGGTGGTATGATGCAAAGAGAGGTGTGGTCACTGCTCTCCTCATCTGTGCTCTAGTCTTTACCCAGGAAGGGATCTTTTTCCGCTTATAGCCACTGCACAAGCACTCAGCCTAGCTCTGTGACCAGGTCCCCCATTCTTTTGCAGCTACAGTTACTAGTGCTCTCTTCTATCTTGGAATTGAGATAAAAGTCACAAGGGCCCTTGGTCACCTGTTTAGCATCCTTCTCTTCTTGCTACTTAAACCAGGATCACTGGTGATAGCAGCTCATGACACCCATATCAGTGATTAACTGAGGAGATTGAACAGGAATACGGGGTTTCAGTAGGATAGTGCTCTAAATGATTTTAGTACTAAGCTAACTGTAATAGTAGGAAGAAAGCAAGAGCAGACAGCAAGGGAGTATTACAGATGGATGTAGCAGGGAACATTTAATAAACTGGTTAATACTTAAGGATCTAAGCCAACAGAATTGCTTATAGACATTGCCATACCTGAACTCTGTCAATTATTATGAGAGGCAGAATATAACAGTGGGAAAACCATTATATTTGGGAGTCAGGAGAGGGCTGGATTCAAATTCTAGCTCTAAACTCAACTGCTATGACAAGTTATTAGAACTTTGGCTTCCTCATCTGTAAAATGGAGACCTACTTCACAGGGTTGTTGTGAGGAAAGAATTTTGTAAACCACCTAAGTGCTATATAAATCTAAACTGTTATTCAAATTTAATTCCACTATGCCTTTCTGTCCCCAATTAAGCCAGTGTCCATGCTCATTCCTGCTTCTTACTTTGATCTGAAACACTCTTTTCACTTATTCACATCTTCCAAGGCCATTTTAAAGTCTACTTTTCATCGAGCAAGGTTAGAACATTTGTGTTTAGATCCTTTAAACAAGAGTCAAGAATACCTAAGGAATTGCTGCCTTTGTAACTTACTGTAGACAGGTCACTTAACATAGTGATTTAAATATTCACCAAGCTATTTCCCTATAACAACCCTGTCTGGTAAGTACTGCAAATATTACTCCTGTTTACAGATGAGAATGCTGAAGAACAGAGAGGTGAAGTGACCTACTTATGGTTACACAGGTTAAGTTTTTGTTAATTTGCTGAGTTTCAGAAGCATCCTAAGTTTTGGAGGTAGGAAGAAAAGGTGTTATGCTTTTAGCAGAG
This sequence comes from Petaurus breviceps papuanus, assembly GCF_028583685.1. NCBI lineage: Eukaryota > Metazoa > Chordata > Mammalia > Diprotodontia > Petauridae > Petaurus > Petaurus breviceps. The sequence goes on along the minus strand of NW_027186492.1, from coordinate 2,319,606 downwards.
TTTCCACATTTATTTCCTCTCCTTATTTACATTCTCCCAAAGGTACAGATTGGAAGACTAAAAAAGCCTCAGTGCATACCTGAGTTTCATACCGCCTCCTGGTGCTGGCTGATAGCTTCTCTGGGGCTATAACAATCACATTAGGAACAACTGTTGCTCCATGTATTTCAAATAAACCTAAATCAAAGAGAATTTCAAAATAGCTTTATTCACTTCCACTAAATGCACAAGAAGTTAAAATACAAAGAAACAGAAAGCTGACCAAAGACTACATTTGTTTATAGTTACAAACTTAAAGACAGTATCGATATGAAATCTTCTAAAACCTAATAACCTCTCAGATTTCAGCTAGTTATATACTATTTTCACTGATGCTGGTACAGAATCAATGCTGACAAAATTTGACCCAACTGGTATACAGACTCCTGTAGAAGCTTAGAAACCCAAATAGCTTCTCTTTGACCTAAATGGGAAAAACTGATGGTATTAGATTCTCTTTTGATTTTACTGAAAACTACATTTATATATTACTTTCGTTCAAGAAATTACAGATTTAATTCTTATTCATCTGTGAGATGGGGAGAATTGTCTATATGTGTTCTGTGAGTCAAACAGAGGCACAGAGAGCTTAAACTCTGCCTAAAGTACACAAGTTGTTAAAACAGGGTTAGCACCCAAGTATATAACATCTGGTCTAACTAACAGTTTGTATACTATAAAGAATACTTTTTTTAGGCTAGAGGTTTCAAAGGACAGTAAAATAGCCCAGTAAACTCTATTTTATTGAACAATCTTTTGGAGAAGTATAATTTTTTTTTTGGGGGGGGGGAGGTTGTATTATTAGGAGTTAGCCAAAATCATAGTATAAGCATTGCAAAGCAAACATACAGTATCAAGTCAGACACTACAACTATTTTGTTCAGTCCGTAATTAGTAGTAATACCTGAAGCATTAGAAAATGACCCCTTCAGATTTTGCCCTGCAAGATTATCGGAAGCTTCTCTAAAAACAAGCAAACAACAACAATTAGAAAAAGTAGTCAAGAAGGCAAAAGCAACCTATATCAATGTAAGTTACAATCAATTTTTTGCCTACAGAAATGCTTTTCTCTTGACCATTAAGGTATAAACTTGCATCAATTGTTGGTCAAGAGTAAGTTAAAAAAATGACACAGGATATCAAGTGAACAACTACTTAAGAGAAAATACTCTATAATTTGTTTAGCTAGATTTAAAAATCCTGACTTGGCATAAGATGCTAATTTAAATGAACTATAATAGAAATTCTTTCTGTTCCCTTCAAATACTAGGAAATACTAGTTACAGCACACCCCAGCCCATACCTTGGAGGATGGCTATAGAACAATTTAAAGTCAGCCTTCTCAAAGGTGTGAATGGATGTTCTTCCAAAAGCAAATGAATTAAGTTTAAAGCCTTTGAAATGCACAATAGCCTTATATCTTAGAAATAAAGGGAAGTATTCATATTTAATTGATTACTAAAGCAAGCCACTTACATTAAAAATTTTAAATCCTCTGCTACAACTAAATCTCATCTGACATCATATGGTTTAATAGTCTCTTGCCAGCTTTGTTAAGTGGTTGACTATTTCTTGTTTAGTCTTAGTCCCTTGGCTTTTAGTTGTCTGTTACCAAGTGACTTCAGTAACATTACACTGTCACTGCAAAAATTCAGTGATAAATGCAAGATGAAAACTATTTCTTTGAGGCAGAACCAGATTAAAAAAAGGAAGGGATGAAGCTACTATGGTAGAAATGGGCAGAATGGGGTAGAAAAACTTAAAAATCTCATGCATATTAAAATAATTTTAGGGGTGGCTAGGTGCTGCAGTGAATAGAGCACCAGCTGTGAAGTCAGGAGGACCTGAGTTCAAATCCAGCCTCAGACATTTAACACCCACACACAAAAAACTAGCCGTGTAACCTTGGGCAAGTTACTTAACCCCAACTGCCCTCCAAAAAGCAAAAAAAAAAAAAATAATTTTAGAGGTTTCTTCATTGGATTTCTTTTAAATAATTTAATAAAATAGTTCACAAACATCAATTTCAGAAAAATATTGATAGACCCCTCATCTTACAGATACATTAAGAATGACAAAAGAGACCTTGGGGTGCTAATGTATGTGACTAAAGATCAAGAAGGTACATCCCAAAATATTAAAAATTGTCTCATCAAATTACTTTCAGAACTTTCCAAAGGGAATAGAATACATCCATCAAAATCTATTTTGATTAAGCATCACTCACAGTGGCCTAATTTTAAAATGAATCTGGATGTTATAGTTATGGAAGCATCTGCATTTACTAGCTTCTGTTTGTTCTATTACCTGATATTCTTTTCATCACAGACTTTGGTCCTCAGTTTCTGTGCCATGTGATCCACAAGGTCAGATTCCAGCACTCGTTTCTCTGTCTGCCTTTCCTTCTCAAAGGATTTGACCTTATAAGAAGAAATGGAACAACTAGATAAATTGCAGATTTCTGAAGCCAAAAAGTCGAATCCATATGAGTTGTAGAAATATTAAGTAACAGCCAGCACTATAATGGTTTTGTCTTATAGACAATGTAAAATTATGGGCTTCATTTTGTGTCCCAATAATGTTAAGGAATCAAATAATTGGGAATATTTGTAAAGCACTTAGCTTTTCCTTTTTTTCCTTTTCCTTCATGTTCCACACTAAGCAGTTATATTGCTCCAAAGAAACTCAAAACAGTTATTTTGCAAGAATCAGTATTACTGAACATTTTCAATAATATATGTAATGAGAGAATATCATGATTATTATTATTTTGGAGGTGATGAATAATGACAGGAATCATTAGCTTCTTATAAGGCAGGTTCATAATGGATTCCAAACAAACTTTTTATATTAAAGAAGTAGACAAGATTAATAATGATAAATAAATACAAAGATGACGTTGTTGTTCCACCATAGTATAACAAAATGCTTTAAGTTTGATGTTAAAGATGAAGGTGAATCAGATGATTTCTCCAGGTCATTCCCCACTAGAAAATAACATTCTTTCCATACAAGTACTCAATAAATGTTAAGTCTGTATGATATGCAAATGTAGCTACACTGTAATTCTGTGTGGAGATACTTAAGCATCTGTATTGTGTGTATACTCTAGTTTTTAAGTTTCTGTGATATAGGAAATTATCCATATTATAGTTCCTGGATTTGCTTTAAAAGCTTGTCTGTGCTTTCAGAAGACTCAAACTAGAGAAAACGGGAAGAAACGTGTGTTAGCCTTTGCACTGGCTAGTTCCCTTGCCTGGACTCTCCTTCCTCCTTATCTCTCTGCCTCTTAGGATCCCTTATTTCCTTCAAAACACTGCTTAGGCCCCACATTATACAAGAAGCTTTTCCTGATCTCTCCCTGCTGCAAATTCCTTCTTCCTTCCCCCTGATTTGCCTTGTATATACTTATTTATATATGTGTCTTCCTGATACAACTTAAGCTCTTTGAAGGCAAGGACTGTTTAATGTTTGTCATTCTATCCCATTGCTTGTCATATAGTAGGCACTTAATAAATGGTTGTTAACTGATCAAAACCAATGTTGTATATTATATTCCATAGCTCTGTTGTATCAGATTACAAATGCTCACTATTCCAAACAGATGCTGAATTCATGCTTATTTTTTAGTCCTTTAAAAATAGTCAGAAATAAGGCAACAGGCCATGAAATACCACAGATAATGATAATCATTAAATATCATATTTTTGGCCAAGGTCTGAATTAATCTAACAGACTGCTTTGCTTTGCTTTAAAAATGCCTTTTCCTGTGTCAGCAACTCCAGAGACCAGATGAGGCTGAAAGTTGGATTTTCCCCTTATCTTGGGACATTTTCCTTACAGGAAGAAAACAGACATCATAAAATGGACCCAATAGCTTCTTTGTTCTCTGAGTAAACTCAGAGAATATCTCTTCCTATGTAAATAACTACAGATAGGGCTAACTTAAGAGCATTCTTTCTTCTGCTAAGGATGAGACCCTGAACCTAAGACACTATCTTGAATAGTGGAACCATTTCTTATCTAAATATTTTGTGGGGCATATATTATGTTATGGCATGTTAATGAAAAATAAAACAGATGTTCTAGGTCGTAAAATCAATCAACACCTCATCAGCTCTCTTATCTTACTTAGAAAATTCCTTTCTTGACCCTGAATTGGGTTGACTCTAAAATGTGTTTTAAGCTTTGTTTAGCAGTCAGACTTAGTCTGGATCCTTGTACAAGTTCATTAGTTTTAGGGGAATTGAAATAACTTTATATCACTGTCTCCTTTAACCAAACTTCTAAAGGTTAACAGTGATTAGGCTTTTTTAGGTAAATCCAATTTCCAAAAATGCCAAATAACCAAAAAATGTTGGTTGTGGTAACCAGCCAGGTCAGTTGTGGCCTACCACAATACACTCCCTGACCCTTGGCTCTCAGTGACCGACCTGGGCCATGAGATTCCAAGACCTGGTTTAGCTAACTGGGATAAAAAAAAACAAATCTCTAGAACTTACTAGATCTTTTCTTGGAAAAGAATGATAAAAAAAAAATGATCATTATAGTTAAAAGTATCTAAAAGGTTTCAGATCTAGATCAGTTGTTTTCTGATGCATTTTCTCTGGCAAGTACACTATTTCAAAGGGACAGGCAAAGTGTAAAGGATTCCAAACTGTATCAAGCAAAGTACCTGTCCTGCCAGAAAGTGTTCCACAGTCATGCATAGGATCACAACTCCACATAATTCTCTAGAATCTTTACCTTTACATGGTTCCCCTCCTTGTCGGAAACAAGAGCCACATAAGTGATTTCATGATGTCTGCAATACTCTTGCAATTCCTCTTGAGACTGAAACAATAAATAGTAAAAGGAAGTATAAAACAAACACCTGAAGTCTTAATTGCTAATTTCTTTTATTCTGAAATGAATTACTTAAATCTGTTGCTTCTCAGAGTATAAAATATTCATCAAGGAGAGGACCACTGATCAGGAGAACAACTTTTTTGCTTCCTTTAAAATTAAAAAATGATAAATCTCTATTACTAATAGCTTGTTTTCAAAAAGTTATATTATCTTCACTCTGCATCAGTTTTTACAGTTTCTCTGAATCCATCCTTTTCATTCTATTATATTCATGTAATATAATTTGTGGATTCATTCTCCAATTGATGGGCAACCACATTGTTTCCAGTTCTTTCCTACAGCTATAAATATTTTTGTACATAAGGGTATTCTCCCTCTGTCTTTAACCTCTTAGGAGTATATGCCTAGTAGCAGTATTGCTGGGTCTAAGGGTATCCTTTGTTTTTAGACACTGGGTAGTCTTCATTTTTACTGATGTTTTGAATGGGTGTAAATAGGAACTATCACTAGGATTCATGGTGAGGTTTCCAAAATCTGCCAGCATTAAGATAAGTTACCAAAATCACATTTTTTTTTTCATATCAAGTAAGAAAACACATGAGAAAAGTAAAGGCAAATGAGAAGTGACAATAATATAAAAATAAAAACAGCATCAAAAGCTAAAGAATTGATGAGAAAGCTGGAAAACATTTTGTGCCGCACTCCCCACCCCCAGCAGGTTTAAACTAGCATGTTAAACCACATATCATGATACATTCCAAATGGATATTCAAGTTAAATAAAAAAGGATACAGCAAAAAAAAAAAAAAAAGGAAAACTCACAATTATGGCTATGGAGAGAATTTTTAACCAAACAAGAATAGAAGAAATTTTTAAACAATGTAATATAATTTCAATTACATGAAATTGAAAAGCATGAACAATCAAACCTCTGCATCAAATAATTTTGATAAGGGTTTGATATTTAATATATAGAGAGAATTAACACAAATATTTAAGATCAAAAACTATTCTTCAATAGATAAGTGGTCAAATAATAGGAATACTTCTGAAAGAACTTCAAACTATTAACAATTATATAAAGACTGCTTCAAGTCACTAATGATAAAAGAAGTGCACATCAAAACAATTCTGAACTTTTACTCTACAACTAACAAATTAGCAAAGATGAAAAAAGATGTTATTGGAGTGGCTATAGGAAAATACCAATCCAATGACAATGAAACTGTGTTATTGGTCCAATTATTCTGAATAATAATTTGGAAGTATACTTAAAAAGAGGCTAAATTTTCCACAGCCTAAATCAGAGATACACTAGTAGTTATGAACCTTAAAGAAATTGAAGAAAGAAAGGTCTCACATATGCCAAAAATATCCAACGGCACTTTTTATTGCAGCAAAGAACTGGAAACAAACTAGAGATACCCTTGGCTGATGGAGATATACAGATACATACATACATACATACATACATAGACACATATGTATGGATATATTTTAAATAGTGGTACATGAGTTTAATATTTTACTGCCCCATAAGTTTTACCAAAGAGACTAGAACCAGAAAAAACATAAACACAATAACTATAACAATGTAAACGTAAATAAGTGCTTTGTAATTATAACAGGGACAGCTAGGTGGCGCAGTGAATAGTGCAGGGCCTGGAGTCAGGAAGCCTCCTCTTCCTGAATTCAAATTTGACCTCAGACACTTATTAGCTGACCCTGGGGAAGTCATTTAACCCTGTTTATCTCCATTTCTTCATCTATAAAATGAACTAGAGAATGAATGGCAAACCACTCGAATATCTTTGCCAAGAAAACCTCAAATGGGGTCACAAAGAGTAGGACACAACTGAAATGACTAAACAACAAATTATGACAGTGTAGTCCCTAGAGACAAATTAGAAAATGTACCTCTCTCTTTTCATTGGAGAGATTGGATGATAGGGGTGTTAAATATGGCATATGCTATTATACACAGCTGCTGTAATGGCTGGTGTTGCAGAACTGTTTTTTCTTTTAAAATCTTTGTTATAAGAGAAGGCATGTTGAGTAGAGAAGTTAGAGGAAGAATATTCAGAAATGAAAATGATGTGGAAACAAAAGATATTCATAAAAACAAAAATAAACTGGTATTAGCAGCTACTACAGCAATCTGCAAGTAGTACTGAACAGGGCCAGTTAATTATCTGAAGGTATCCCTTTAAGAGGGTAAAAGTAGAGCTGAGTTATCAATATCTGTATAAAACAAGAAACCCAAGGTCAAAAGTCTCAAGCTCTTTAATGACAGAGTTTTTAGGAAATGGACATAATTAGAGAGAAATATCTGACAGCTCTATAAGGGAACAATAAGATTTGTCATTAACGAAATTATTTTTTTGAACCTTTGATATGAAATGTCTTTTCCACTTTACCTGGGACCAGTCGTACATGATTTCTGCTGCAATTCCTGCTGTCCAGAGTTTCTGGATGATATTGATGGCCCTTGACATGGACATCTGACCAACACTTACAACTAGTAAGTCACAAGAGCTTATTGTAACCTACATCAGAAACAGAGAGGTTTTATGCTTTGAGGAATCGGGATCTTAGGCTGTGCACATGGGAGCTGAGCTGCAGGGGAGGAGGTCACCTTAATTTGAATGCTAATTCCTTAATTAGTGTTCCACATTTGGGACTACAAATGCAAAACGATTTGTAGAATTATTTCTTTCAAAATGACATACTCAAATTTTAGTCTGTTAGGGTTGGTTGGAAATTAATGACACTCTAATATCAAAAGGGTGTTCTTCCCTTTTGGGAAGCCCATCTTTTTTTCCTGTGTTTCAAGCAAAGGAACAATTTAAAGCTTTGTAGCTTACATTTGCATTTGTGCACCAGTGTTACTGAGTTAGAAGGGATTATGCTATGAGGATGCCAATAGTTATTGTGACGTCTGGAATTAAAGTCAGATCCTAAATCTTCAGGCTACTGTTGCTTTAATCTATAGTTCCTTGTGAATTACTGCAAAACAGAAAAATAATGCTTTTTGACATGAAGCCAGCCCTTTAGGAAGGTAAAGACAAGAGGCCAAACTTACTGGTTCTTCCATGTTGGCAACAGCTGCAGATATTTTATCTATAGCTATGCTGACTCCGATAGCAGAAGGAACTGGTCCCAGGGCTTGAGGTCCTCTAAATTGGGGGATCTAAGAAAACAACAGCATAGTCCTGTTGATAACATGCAACTAACTATTCAACAGATATTGAACTGAGTGTCTACTCCTTGTAAAATACCACATATATCAGAAGTCCAAGAAAAAGTAATTTAAAGGGTGACTTACCAAATGATCATACCTGCCACCAGCTGCAAGGATTTCAGGCACAATTTTTTGCCTCCGTTTGATGAATGCAACAAATTGGAAGATTACCCCATTGTGTTGCTGTACTTTATAAACAAGGCCCAAATTGACTGAGACCTGCAAATCCATAAATCACAAATGTGTCAGGCAGAGAGCCAAAAATGTAGAACATAACGCCCGATGTATGTACCTACAACAGGCAGCAAGTTTTGGTATCATGCCTGTTTGGCCCTATTATGCTACATCATAATACTAAGTCAAAACAATAATCCCCAAGTCCCCTAACTGGTCTTGCAGAGTGTTTGAATTGACAACACTGATACAATGTTTTAAAGTTTGCAAATCAGTTTTATACACATCATCCCATTTGAGTCTCAGAACAACCCTATGAGGCAATTGCTTTTAAGTTCTTCTCATTTTACAGATGAGGAAACAGAAGTTGAGAGAAATTAAGTGGCTTGCTTAGGGTGGTCTGGCTACTAAGTATCTGAGAAATAATCTTAACCTAGATTTTGAATTTTTATTTTTCCTGTGCTTCCCTATAATGCCCCCCAGCTCCCTCATATAAAATCTTATTTTAAACCACAGATACTGTTGTATATCAGAAAACAAAAACTAGTTCAGAAGAATTCTAGGAAAAAAATGACTTGCCAGAAGTAAATCAAATAAGGCTACTGTCTTGGGGCTATTATTACTATTACAAATCAGATGGGTCCAACAGTTTCCAAACCTTTATGCCAAGCTTCTTCAGAAGTCCAACAACCTCCTCCAGATCTTTCATGCCATGTTTCACCAGCTGGGCAACACCTGTTTTTTGTTTTATAATTGAGTTTACTGTTGTAGCTAGGTCTTGTAAATCTCCCTTCTGCTCAATAAATTTGTAGAGTCGACATAGCTGAAAAGCAAATATCTTCAATTGAGCTTTCAATCAACAGTATTGGAAGAGCCATTAAACATAGAGTCTTGTGTGCACAATGAGACATTTAGGCTTTATTTTTACACCCTAGATGGGAAGGAATTTTGTGAAAAGTCACAGACACAGTCTAAGACATAGTATCTATTCAGGATGCTCCTTTACTGAGAGTTTACAAAGCACTACAGAGAGGATCAAATCACAGGTGCCTTCACCATCTGGTCTATATAGTCAATTCAGACCAAGAAGGGAGGATTAGCACTTCCATAATGAAACTATGTTTTTTCCTACACCTTTTCCCATCTTCCCCCCATTCTCTTCTTCGAACTCCATTTTGGGACTACAAGACCCAAAACTGGCTTTAGGCCAGTGGGTGAGGAAATGGGAATTTCTGAGTAACTGTAAGGCTTATCTAGGGTAGTCTTAGAATCCTCTGTGACAGAAGCCTCATTTTGGGCTGAAAACTTTTAATCACTTCCATGCATTGGTTTTCCTCTCTTAGGATCTGAGTCCTTTGGCAAGAATGAAAAAGGGACTGACAAAACAAGAGACAGTACAAAATACTTCACTTTCATGTAAAGATAACTGTTTTCTTCTTATCTGAATAACTGGCCACAATATCATGATAAAAAATGGAATCATAACTGGTTTAGCTCAGTATTCTGCACAATGTATCTGTGTAATCATTTTGACATTTTTATACAGAAATGGGTTCATATTCAAACTGTAAAAATGGCACTTGCTAGAGTGTAGAATAAAACCTGATTTAAAGCTTTTAAAAACAATAGTATTAAACACTTTATTGCATAAAGAAAAGGTTTTTAAAAGTCCAAATCCAGTTCCAATATTTTTCAGGTACTTGTGTTAAAGATAAAATTATTAGTAACAAAAATCTTTTATTGCTTTAAACATACATCCCAATTCAACACATGACCTTCCCCCTACCAAGACTCCATTCACAATTTTAAACCCAACACTGGCCTAGGATTCAGAAGTCCTGTTTCTAATCCTAAAACCGTTTAGCTGTGTGACCTTCACCAAATGATTGCAGTTTCTTTTTTGGTAAAATGAAGGATTGGATGAGCCAGTCTCTAAGATCCCATCCAGCTCTAAAGTCCTATGAGAGAGCCTATGACTCCATATTTTAAACTTGCATTTGAACAGCCTTTCTACTATTTATAAATGGACTGGTTTCTGTCCATAGATGAATGTGTATATCCAATCCTTTTTCTTTGGAAATGGTTACACTATACACAATGGTAACATCACTCCCAAAACTGGAATAGCTTTTATGCTGAACTCCTATTGCTAGACAAATGATTTAGCTTGTCTTTGCAACTGTCTGGGAGAATTTCTTTTAAGATCTAATTTGTGCACTTGGACAAACTCTTTAAAATTTTGTTTTATGGAATACATCTATGGAATATATGGAATATGGAAGCTATGGAATAGAGTGCTATATGTACCCCAAAAAACTTTTGGGGAGCTTAGTCAAAAGGCTTAGGTGAATGTGATGCTACTTGTATTGAATCTTTGTCCTGGGTTGTATCCACTAGGGTTTTGAAGCATCCTGCACCAGGACTTTTGATGCTCACCACACAATCATCCAACTGTTAGTGGGGAGGGTGCTAAGGCTCAGAAATAGTCCTTATTTCTCTGAAGTCAGAATCATGTCCAGACTCCTTGCTTTGTCCTCACTGAACTATAGGAGTGTGCATCAATTTGTTGAAGAGGTGAGACAATTAGAGACAAAGCCCTGTTCTAGGCAAAGAATTATTCCCTCATCTCTAAAACAGCTCAAAATTAAGAGCTGGAACAAACATTGTGCCGGAAGAGCAAGAGCTCTCTTCTAGTTCTGAAAAGACCTCAGAGAATCCAAGTGAATTTTCTTGGTTCTGCCCACTATCCTAGTACCACATAGTTTATTTCAGGAGACTATG
>NW_027186492.1:2307078-2308513 GCF_028583685.1 Petaurus breviceps papuanus | reverse complement strand
AGTGTTAGTTCCGCCCCCTCCCTTAATACAGTGAGTTGCCATGGTACCCGTTAACACTCATGGGGAAAAAAACTGTTTGAAAGGTAGTATAAAGTGCTCTTACCTTGCTAGAAAAAGAGTATGGTGACATTTTATGGCATGATAGATTATAGAGTAAGCTGTAATAATGTGCTATATACTTTTAGAAGGTACTTACGCTGTTAGAAGACAAAGAAAGATTGCAAAATTTAGCTTCTACTTCTCTCCTAGTCAGTTTTTCAGTCTATGCAAAAGAAAACAACATTAAGATGAACAAATTTCAGATTCCTTGTAGGTGCTCTCAATGACACAGTTTCCAGGTTAATCTTTATTTTTTTTATGGCAGCAAAATTGTTCCCAATCCTGAAAGGATAGGCCTGATTTCATGCTTAAAACATTAATCCAAGTATAATTTTACATACAAATGTTCACTAAAGTTATTGTGAAATCTGAAAACCCTGATGTAGACAAATTAAAACAGATCAATATGCTTGTTAAAATATGGCTGTTCAAACCTGATCATAGATTAAGATCTCCAAAAAGAGGTAGACATATTGCAAAAGAAGCACCAGCCTCACTTTCTCCTTCTGAGTCCAGTGGCAATATATAGATCAGGATGATTGTAGACGACCCTGGATGCAGTAGGAGACCTTGGCCTTTTTAAACTAAGGTCTTTCTTGGGTTTCACTTTGATTGAGACAACACTGATTGATATAGTGATTAAGTGATTAAGATAGTGATTAAGGCTAGGTAAGAAATGAGACAAAGAATGAGCTCTTTTACAGCCAAAAAAAAAAAAAATCAATCTGGGAGGGGAAGACCCTCAGAGTTTCTGGCCAAAACAGAAACAATTGCTATTTACATTCACTCTGAGCCAATCAGGGCCTAAAGGCCTGGGACCTATTGTTGGCCAATCAATGAGAGCCAGAGCATTTGGGTTTAAGGCATGGTCCTTAAGAAAAATATCTAGCCCATAAACCCCAAGACATCTTGTAAATCAAAATTTACATTCCTCTGGGCAGAGCACCCTCAGATAAGGGTATGATACCCTATGTGGATAGAGGAGATGGAAGGTAAGGGGAAGAGAGAAAGAGAGAGAGAAACAGAGACAGAGACAGCAGACAGACAGACGGGGGGTTGGGGGGTGGGGACAGAGACAGAGACAGCAGACAGACAGACGGGGGATTGGGGGGTGGGGACAGAGACAGAGAGATAGAGGGACAGAGAGAGACAGAGAGAGAGAGAGAGAGAGAGAGAGAGAGAGAGAGAGAGAGAGAGAGAGAGAGAGAGAGAGAGAGAGAGAGAGAGAGACAGAGAGAGAGAGAGAGAGAGAGAGAGAGACAGAGACAGAGACAGAGACAGAGAGAGACAGAGAGACAGAGAGAGAGACAGAGAGAGAGAGAGAGAGACAGAGAGA
>NW_027186492.1:2303133-2306978 GCF_028583685.1 Petaurus breviceps papuanus | reverse complement strand
AGAGAGAGAGAGACAGACAGACAGACAGACAGACAGACAGACAGACAGAGAGACAGAGACAGAGAGAAAGAGCTGTGTTGCTCAATTGGCCAGTTTCATTTATAATAAAATGAAGTGCTGAATGACATACTCACCCCTACAATTATACAATAATTATAATAAGTAGCTGACATTTATAAAGTGTTTTATATATGATCTCTTTTGATCATCTACAGCCCTGTAGTATAGTTACTGCGTATTTATTATTGCCCTTATTTTAAGAATGAAGAAGCTAAGGTTCAGACAGATTAGGTGCCTTGTCCAAGAGGATGAAGCCAGGAACAGCATGGCAATATGGGCAATGGATGTGATAGTAAGAATGGGAGGAAAGGACCTAAGCTCAACATCTGGCCCCTTAGTCACACCAGATAATTCATCTTCAGCTGTAGCTGCCTGTCACTACTGACAAGTCACCCAAGCCACCTTTGCCTGTTTCTTGTGATCCATGGAGCTCATGTAACCATAGTGCCTGTGCAGCAGTCCCATTATGGGAAAGTGCTAGGTAAGTGCACAGGCTCTTGTACTTCTAAAGACCAAAAGAGGTTAACCTAGGGTAGCAGAAATCACAGTAAAGGCTTTTTAATTCGACATAATTAATTTTAAAAAGTCTTAACAGGAAACAAGCCTAAAAGAAAGTCAAGCAGTTAGGTCAAAGCAGGTGTCACAAATCCAAAAACGATTTTTATTGTCATTGATAGAAGAGAGAGAAAAATAGTCAGAAATAGCCTGTAACATTTTCATTCTTTTCCCTACCTCTTCCTCTATTAACAAGAAATCAAACAATTTATAGGCTCTTTGCCTGTCTGTTGATGTTTAAATAACATTATTCCAGTCTTTTAAATTTAAAGATTTCTTCACACACCCCCATTTTCAAATGAATAACTTTTTTTTATATCTTGTTACTTAACCACCTTGTTTTCCTATTCTATTCCCTTCTGCTGAAATGCTCAGTGCTATCTGAGAATCACAGGGAAATAGGTATTTAGTAAACATGACCTATGAGGAGGTTCTTTGAGAGAGGTTCAATTCCAGGTCACATATATGTCCTGATTTAATGTCAAAGCATTTATGAGCTATTTCCATATTGCAAAAAAACTTCAAATAACCAATTTCATGTTTTTGTTCTGAATGTTCAATTGACCACAGTAATTCGTTGAGCCAGTAGGATATTTATGAACTACTCAGAGCAATCTGTAGAACAGTTTCACCTACTAATCTGATAACATTCTAAGTGAGAATAGTACAATGACTATAGTTAGTCTCTGCTTTTATAACAACCTATGTTGATCCTTAGATTTGCAAATATCGACAAAGGCTATGGACTGGTATATAATCCATAGATTCTATTAGTTATTTGCATTTTGGGATAATCTAGGTGGAAGATTTCCCTTAGCATTCTGAATACTAGAGTTAGATATAATAGTTTTAAATTTGTAACAATAAAAGGATAATCATACATTATTTTTCCTCATGAACATTTATAAGAAGTACTTATATGTAAAATCACTGTTTACTTACCACAGCATCATAAAGAATTATATAAACTTGATTGAGTTTATCTTCTGGAATCCCACAGTATAAGAGTATTGCTTTCAGGATAGCAGTGTGGTTCAAATAAATATTGTAATTTCTTTCCTAAATGAAGGAAAAAATATTTATTGGCATTCAGGTATAGAAAAAAGATGCTTAACTCTATTTAAAAAACTGACTTTTTTGTGATCTTTGGTCACTTAGTTTTTTCCTTAGAACACTTAAACTTACCAAAGGCTTTAATTCTACAGGATGTTATAATTCTAATTTGGCTGAGAACCAAATTACTTGGGAACTAGAGGGCAGAAAAGATGAAGAAGGCTGTCATCAAAACTCTTAGCAGTTCCTAGTTGGTCTGTCCAGTGGAGGGCTTAAGGATGTGATTGTTTGCAGTGCCAACAAGGCACTTTACACATGCTGAGCCTCTCATGTTTTAAAGTATAATTTTAATGCAATGGAATATCATGGGGTAAAAACTAGAAATTATTGGTTATGTTTATACTTATCATACTTTTGCCTCAGATTAAAGCATGGGAGAATAAGGTCACTAGGATGCTAAATAATCTACCTGCAAGAGTGCATGCAATGTACTTGTATAGAAATTATCCTTCAAATATATCAAGAACATGTGTACATGAGGTTAAATACTATTTACCAAGCACTATACTAAGTGTTGTGGGAAGTAAAACAGAAGACAGGGTACCTACCTGCAATATGCAGTCTAGTTGGAAACAAAATTAACAATGACATGACAAAAAACTCAAGACATTATTAGGTTATATTTAAATATTTAAATGTAAAGTACAAGCTGTAAGAGTAGGGTGAGTTCTGAGGAAGGAGAAATCAATGAAGTCTGGAATAACAGGCTTCAAGGCAGCTATAAAACAAACAGATTTGAAAGATGGGTTTGATATGGAAAGGGAAGAAGTGAGGAAGCATTTTAAGCAAGAACAAGGTGAGTGAAGGTACAAAGGTGGTAATGGAGGCTGTGCATCTATAGTCTAGAAGGAGACTGGTCTAACTAGAGTGGAGGGCAAAAGTTAGAGAGGAGTGGGAAATAACACCACAGAGGAAGGATGATGCCATGCTGTGAACAACCTGGGAAAACCAGGGTGAGGATTTTGGATTTCATATAGTAGAAAGTGAGGAACCATGAAAAATCTTTGAACAGCAACACAATAAAAGCAGCATTTTTAAAAGAGTCCATTCAATTCTATAAACTTCTAAATAAAAGTAATCTGCTTCCACTTTCCCATACATTTAATTCTACCCTTGCAATCTGGCCCCACCTAAAACTGCTCTCTCGGAAAGAGCTGATGACCTCCTGATGGCCAAATCCGGAATCTATCTTTCAGTTCTCATTATTCCCTGACCTCTCTCAAGTGCTGGACAATGCTGACCATCCCTTTCTTAATACTGTTTACATCTGTAGCTCCTATAACTCTGAACATTATCACATTCTTTTCTTTTCTCTGATAGCTCTTTCACTTCTTTCTCCTTCTTCTGCATCTTAAGCATGGCTATCTTTGCAAGTTTATGCTTGGCCCTGGTCCTCTTTGCTTCTCACTTGATGCCCTCTCGTCCATTCCCATGGCTTTATCACCTCTATGCAGATGATTCCCAAATTTAGATCTCTACCTTCCAAACTCTCTAAATATCTCCAATCCTCCTTTTCCAATTGCCTCTCCAAACTGATACCTTTTTAAATTCAACACATACAAAAAATATCATTTTCTTTCCTGAAACTTGCACCATCCCCCATTTCCTCTTTCTGTTGTTGACATCACAATCCTCCCAGGATAAAAACCTCAGAGTGATCCTTGACTCTTCCATCTTCCTCACCTTTCAGTTCAAGACTTACTGATCCTACATATAAAACAGGCCTTGTATCTTTCCCTTATCACCTTTCATCTGAACTATAGTAATAATTTCATAACTGATCTTCCTGTTTCTAATCTCTTGCTTTTCTTTTTTTTTTTTTTTAAAGCAATCGGGGTTAAGTAACTTGCTCAAGGTTACATGGCCAGTTATTTCTGGGTGTGGTGCTAAGTATCTGAGACCGGATTTGATCCAGGTCATCCCGACACTGGAGCTGGTGCTCTTACTCGCTGAGCCACCTGGCCGCCCCTAAGCAATTGGGGTTAAGTAACTTGCTCAAGGTTACACGGCCAGGTGTTTCTGGGTGGGTGCTAAGTGTCTGAGCCCAGGATTCGATCTCCAGGTCTTCTCAACACTGGAGCCGGTGCTTTTACTTGCTGTGCTACCTGGCTGCCCCA
>NW_027186492.1:2239533-2303033 GCF_028583685.1 Petaurus breviceps papuanus | reverse complement strand
CCTTAATGTCTGTTTTTTTTTCCTAGTAAGCCAAACTAGGGAATGGGGCCTTTCCTTTTGTTGTTTTTTTTTTTTTTTTTTTGCCTTTTGAGATTTTATTTTCTTCTAGTTCCAACCCCAGTAGCAAAAAAACAAGACATTGGTCACTTGGTACTAATAATAACAGTCACAAGGCCCTGGCCTATGCTACCAGCCAGGGACCCAGATGGGGGATCTCTCCAGACCTCAAAGCTTTGGAGGAAAGAGAAGCAAATGCTTAGACCACTTTCCCAAAAGTGAACCACTTATTCCAATGTCAGAATAAGGACATCCTCAGGAACTTATAAAAACAACACTGAATGTAATCGTGTCTCTTTTCCCATCAAACCAATGGAAAGAATCAGCTATATTATATATAAGTTCAGAGAAGCAGAGTCTGAGGTTCCCTTGAAATCTCCAAGACTTGAAGAGTTAAGGCTGTAGAAGTGGCCCCAATGACCTCATTAAACAAGGTCACACCAAATGACAGACACACAGTGCCTAGCTCCAGTCCTTGTAATCTCTTCCTCCCTTTTCATGAGCAGGGCTCTGAAGGAACCAAGCCGTACTTCTTCTGAAGGATAGCTGCAGTCTGGGTCAGTGCACAGACTGGTCGAATAATTCTGTACTTTCCAGGAACTGACAAGTCTACCACTGTGGAGCCAAGTCGACATTCAGGACTTTTTACATCTCCAATTGGTCCTCCATCAATGACCAAGGACAACTGAGGCCAGAGATCCTGGAACTCCTTAACATTCAATGAACTTGGCTGTGAGCTAATGTTGGCACTGGTGAGAGCGAGGGGTCCTGAAAACGTCTGAGCCAAATCTCTCATGAAGGCATGATCGGGTATCCGAATACCTACAAGTGGGGTAAAAGGTTTCAGGTCCTTGTTGAGCTCTCCTGAACGCTCCATTACCAGGGTCACAGGACCAGGCAGCAGATCCTCCAGGAGGTCTCGGGGGACCTTCACCTGGCAATACCGGTAGATGTCAGCCACGCGGCCCAGGCACACGGCCAGCGGCTTGGTCTGTCAGCGGCCCTTCAGTCTGTACACCACCCCGAAGGCCGTGCTTCCGTGAGGAAGTCCATCTCTTGCTTTTCTAATCCACTCTTCACATGGCTGCCCAAATAATCTCCATAATAAACTATTCTTACTCTATTATGTCACTCTTATCCTCAACTGTCTATCGCTCCCCACTGCTTAACAAATAATGTAGTAACTCCTGATCCAGGCATTCAAGGCCCTCTACAATCTGGGTCTGCCTTTCCTGCCTTATCTCATACTGCTCCCCTTTGCAGTCTACATGCCAATCAAACCAAATTATTCATGTTCTTTGTTCCAGTTCTGTTCTTTTTCCATGTCTTTTCTCACTTTGTTCTCCCTACCTAAAATGAACTCCATCCCTTAACCCCATCTCCTCTGGCTGAAGCTCCTCCCTTCAAGGCCCAATTCAGATTCCAAGTACTCCATGAAGCTCTCCTTAATTTTGCCTATCCATGTACCCCTCATCAAGCTGAAAGTGATCTCTCCTCTTTAAATTTCTCACCTAGCTTGCTGGAACCTCTTCTCTGCATTTAATAACAATAATAAGAGCTTAAATTTATGCAGCATTTAAGGCTTTGTTTTGTCTGTAATTTAATTTGCATAGAGAGTCCCAGTGAGGAAACTCTTTACCAATGGAGATCCACAACTAGTTCATAATTTGAGGTCTTAAAGATTTGCCTGGGAAACTAAGAGGTGAAGTGATTTGTCCAGGGTCACACAACCAGAGTGTGTAATAGGTAGGGTTCTAGGGCATCTTTATCCACTTCACTAGAGGTGTCAAACTCCCAGCCAAGCCAAATGCTTCAAAATATTTAACAAAATAAAAATACAATACAACATGGATAACTGTTAATGTGTAGTTTTCTAAGTCAATATGCTATCCATAGGGTTTCCATTTGAGTTTGACACCACAGTAGTACACCAAGACTGCCTCTCTGCTGTAAGGTTTTTTTTTTTTAAGCAATTGGGGTTAAGTAACTTGCTCAAGGTTATGTGGCCAGTTATTTTGTGTGGGTGCCGAGTATCTGAGCCCAGAACCGATCCTGGGTCTCCCGACGCCGCGCTCTTACTCACTGCACCACCTGGCTGCCCCTGCTGTAAGGTTTTACAAACCATCCTCACAACAGCCTGTAAGGTAGTCACTACAGGTTTTGTCAACCCCCTTTTACAGAGAAGGAGACTAAGGCTCAGACAGATTATGACTTGTTCTGGGTCACAGAACTAGGAAATGCTGACGATGAGAGATTCAAACCTACGAGCTCAGTGCTCCTTCTGCTCCACTCCACATTGCCTGAACTTTCACTGTGAAGACTCCCTATTGAACACTTCATTAATTTAGCATTTAATTGTTCCTTTACCTGATCTTCCAGTACTCAGCAGTCCTTTTATCTTCATCACATTATACCTTGTAACAAAGTTTCTAATGTGAATATTCCATCAATCTTCTATTAGAATCAAGTGCCTTGAGAAGATTAGTATTAGTGTCTATGTGTACAAGGCACAGTGCTGCTAGGCTATATTTTGCCCTCTGGAAAAACTATAGGAAAAGAATCCTTCTGCTCCCTCCCCACCCTCCCCTCAATAATACTTTTGGCCATGGTTAATAGAGTTTGAAGTTAAAGTGAAATGTTGTTTACCAGTCCTTGGCATTTACTATAAACTTAAGGAACTATAGATTTGATTCAACAATAATTTATTTACTGGAAAAAAATAAATCTATAGGATGAGAGATCAGTATATATTAAAAAATGGAAATAAACCTGAAGCACTGGAAACTCTTGGATGATCTCATGTATAGTGTAGATTATTTCAGCAATGGGAAGAAAGCTGTTGCTGGTAGAAGTGACGATATCAAAAGCACATTCTAGAAGTTCTTTGGGATGGCAGCGATCTAACTTGCGTGGTCTGAACACACGTTCTATACAGTATCTGCAGAAAGAAACCCAGAGTTCTAAGACTGCTTAAGGTACTTTAATGTTTACAAAAATAGTGTAGAAATTCATAGGAAATGAGTAAGAAAACTCAACTGGTACAGTATTTATTAGGACACTAGGACTGCATGGCCCCATGGCCAGTACAGTAGAGTCACCTCTTAATGAAGGGTTAAATTATACAATCAAAAAGTGAGCTGTAAGACTTAAAGATGAGAATACTATGTAGTAGAAAAATCACCCTTGAATCCACCATAAAGTATGGGGCAATTTTAAAACAGTTTCAGCTTAGGAGGGGCTTGGGTCTCTTTAAGAAAGAGCAGTTTGTTTTGGAGAGCAGATGAATCTGGAAACAACTAAATGAAAACTTTATATGTTAGGACATTCAATTACCCTGTTATCATGAGAGATTCTACTCAAATAGAGGAAAACAAAATCAGATAAAGATTTAGCTGGTAGGGAAACTGATGATGAGGTAAAAATATTCTTGAAAGGGTTTTACATTTAAGTGAGGTTAGTTAGAAAGGGATCAAACACCACATAACTGTTAATTATTTTCTGCTTTACTATGAGGAAAGAAAAGACATGAGAACATCAAGGGAAAGTTAACAGGTATCTGGTAGCCCACCAAGAATGCTAGGATGGCCAAAATGGTTGTTTTTCTCAGCTGCTCCCAACAAAGGCTGATTAGCTAGACTGTCAATGGGAATGATGTGAAGAGGAGATTCTAGGATCATATTCCATGGCACTGAAGAGAGATGTTCACACTAGCTGAGGCAGGGGCATCTCAGACCAACTTAGGGGAAAACAGAGTAATCTCTCCTATTCCATGCTCATGCTGAGGCATACATTCATTAAACTCAATGGCATCTACAATATTTAAGTTATCTCCTTTTTTTTTTTTTTGGTCTAGCATGTATACCTGAATTCAAGTTAAATGTATCTGCAGATTTCACTGTATGCAGAACTGAAATGTGATCTATGCTCTGCTTCAATTTTACCATCGACAAACTTTGTGTACCTTGGTTTGTTTATTCTGAAGATATTACCATGGCAAAATACTTATCCCTTAATCCTTATATCCCACATAGGGATACCATAAATGTCATTCTTATTTATCGTTCGCTTGTAGCCAACTTGTATATCAGGACAAATGAATAAAAAAATTCCATAAAAATGCTTTGGTTTCATGTGAAGAATGGTGGTTATAACCAAAATGCAAAATTAGCAGCAATACCACTGGGTCTTACGAGGAGATAGAATGTTTGGTTCCTCTTGTTACTTAAATGTGCTCCACACATATGGGGCCCTAGTATCCAAATTTCAAGCTGATTTTTACTAGGCTACCCTGTAAGTGTTTCTCTGTTCAAAGTTACCCATAGTAGAAAGTTTTAGATATGATAATAACATCTATTCCTCAAATAAAACTATATAAAGAATTATCTGTGACCAGTAATGACCAGATATGTTCACAAACAGCCATTTGTGAAAATAGTGACAAGGTTCAGGGATATTTAGAAGGCACAGAAAGGATTGCAGTTAACTCTAGTTAAGTCAATTACAATGTTTTTCCTTATGAGAAAGGCAGTCCTGTCAACCTTTTAAGAAGTGAAATCTATGTTTTTTGAAGAGTATTTCAAACCCAACAGTTGATTGTTGAGTTCTTTATTATATGTAGGTCAGAAAAAACAATACTTCCTCTACCAGTTCCTTACCGTTTCAAATTTGAGATATTATTTCTAGCCACATATCTTGCAAACGGAATCTGAAAATATAACCAGAAAATGTTTTCAGATTAATGTTTTGGTGTCCATGTTCTTCCACAAGCTGTCTTTTGGTGATAATATCAGTAAAAGAGGGATAAGCTCTCACCAGTTATTATGTTATGTATGTATTTAAGTTTGAAACAAACTACATTTTGATTGTATCAAATGAAAACTCATATATACTGACAGTCAGTGTCACGATTATTCTTATTTCTGTAAGATCATTCTTCATGGATAATCTGTGAGGGTATTTATAGTAACCGAACCGTGACAGGCATCTAGTACCTTGTAGGAATTTTCCTAAATATCTCCAAGGGGAATT
Source organism: Petaurus breviceps papuanus (assembly GCF_028583685.1). Classification (NCBI taxonomy): domain Eukaryota; kingdom Metazoa; phylum Chordata; class Mammalia; order Diprotodontia; family Petauridae; genus Petaurus; species Petaurus breviceps. The sequence continues at coordinate 2,297,948 of NW_027186492.1, read as the reverse complement.
CTTAATAAATTCCCTCTAGAAAAATTCTTCACTATAACCACCTAACCACAAATAAGTAACTACATTATGGGATAAAGTAGCTATTTTCAGATTATCTCCCAGAAACTAATTGTCCCAGGGGGTAGCATTAGTACAGTATGGGTCAGATTCTGCATGGACAGCCATGCATTTTCTTTTCATAGTTGAACAGTTCATAGAAAGTAAGTGCTGCTTACAATTCTGAACATTTTTTCCCTGCCAGTACTTAGAGAATAAAAAGTCAATTTTAAATATAATTGAACAATAACCATACCATTTATTTTCTTTTCTATCTTTCTTTATCAAACCCCAAGTGTCTTTACCACACCACTTGATTTGATATTAGCATTAAAATAACAATAACACTCTCTACATTTACACTCTATAGGAAGAGAAACAAGAGAAACAGAAATAACATGAAAAATCAGCAAAAGAAGTGGCAATCAAAAATCAGTGCTTCGTTCAGTTTTGGATAAAGTTGTGCCCAAGGGAAGACAAATTATTTATTCACCTCCCTGATTATTTATTTAATGTTTTATTGATGTCTTTTGTTTATTTTACTGATGCCACTATTACTTCCCAATCTCTACCACCCATTCTCCCCAAGAGAACCATCTCTTATAGCATCTCTTTTGACAAAACCACATTTCAATAAAAACAAACTGGTGATGGGGAGCAGTGCAGAAATGTTAGGCATAACTCAAATACAGAGCTGCTGAGCTAGATTCTTTAAAATCGTGCCTCACATGTGATGTGGCATTTGGAAAGCAAAGGGAAAATTTCAGAGTTCAACAGAATCATAGGAAAATGTCAGTACTGGCTGTAGAAAATGACAAGGCACAGAAAAAATTTTAAATTGGGGCCCTGTACTTGTAGGGGTACCAAAAAATGCCATTAACATATAAGCTCTATAACCTAACACTTATAATACAGTAGACATACCACAAGGTGAACTGATGCTGATTTAAGCTTGTTGTGGTTGTTCAGTCATTTTTTAGTTGTGTCTGACTCTGTGACTCCATTTGGGGTTTTCTTGGCAAAGGGAGAATGGTTTACTCTTTTTTCCTGTAGATTATTTTATAGATGAGGAAATGGAGGCAAACAGGGTTAAGTGACTTGCCCAGGGTCACATAGCTACTAAAGTATCTGAGGCTAGATTTGAGTTCAGAAAGCTGAGACTCTTCCTGACTCCAGGCCTGGTTCTCTATACTACGCCACCTCACTGCCCAGGATTTAAGTTATTAGCATTTAAAACTGCACTCAGATTTTTGGGACACTCTCACTGCAAAATGATTAACAACTCAGTGGCTCTCAGTGGGTTAGTATAGGCAGGATATGTTTATCCTAGTTTGAGTATGGGTTCTAATTCTGGATTTGTCATTCCTTCATTGTGGGGATTCACACAAATCAGACAAGACCACACAATCAGAGCACCTACTCTGTGTTGTCACTGTGAGTACAAAGATAGATATGACACAATTCTGCTCTAAAAAGCTAACAATATAGCAGTAGGGCTTATCATTTACTCCTCCAATAGCTTGGCATACTAGTGCCTTTTAGATAGGGGGTGCTCAACAAATATCTTTTAAAAAGTTAGGAACAGAACTAACAATTACTGAATAGTTCCGCTTTTCCATATGTTGAATTGGGTAAACTGATGCACTAGGAAGATTAACAAATGACAACTAGAACTCAGTTTTCTGTAAAAACAATTCTTCATGCCACCTCTCATTCCCAGCCCCAGGTACACAGCATGGTAAAGAATTGTTGGTCACAACAGCATTTTGGGAATCACTTAAATAATCAGTAGTTATAACAGCTAAAGTATGTCCAAGAAGACAGCTAGAGGGCCAGGCTTAGGGAAAAAAACAGCCATCAACAGGCTAGTCACTGACATTATTACTGGCTTAGCTGAGCTAAAATGCTGTCACGTCAGAAAATGGAAAAATTTGCTGAGAAATATAATATACACTCCCTTATTTGATGTCGCCATGCTATGCTGTCATTACTATTGAGAAGACTAGAGTCCTGGTAAGTGTTATATGTTGAGGTTCTATGACCAAACTCCAGGAAAGGGTACTCTAGGGTCTATGAGCACAAGTATCTACATTATCACAACTAACTTCTGGGCTGGTGACAAGGAGGCAAAGACTTAGAGCCCAAACATCTTTTGGACTTCAAGATCACTCTTTACTCTGACCCCATTCTCTCTCAAGAAGAGTTAAAAAGAAAAAGGCCATGTGATAAATGGCAACAAAGGATACATAAACCACCTGTATGAAATAAAAGTTCCAGTATAAAAAAAAGAAGTGTTAAAAACAAAAACAAACAACTTAATTCTAATCAGATTCAGTAACAAATTTGTAGGTTCTAAAAATCCAACCTGAAAAACAGAATATTCCTGAACTCACCCTGAGATCATAGGGAAGCATCACCAGCATTCCACTGTGGTCCATGAATAAGGCTGCTTCATTGTGCTCATACATTTGCCTATTTCGGGGAAGCAGCAGTGGGGTATACAACTCGACAGCTCCTACACCAAATTGGCAAACCATAATTAACTACTGAATTCTCATACTCCCCAGGAACCAACTTAAATTGAAACATAAATCTGACAATTAAGGATATGTCATTGGGGACCATTATAAAAGTTAGACTAATCCCCATGCACCAGCCACTCCTAAGTCATTATTAATTTCTATTTTATTCTGCATATTCCACATAGAATGAGCTCATGTACAACGAGACATAGCAATTCTCTCATAATTATAATGGTGATTATCCAACCTTATTTTAAAAGCAAAGATGCTATTCTCTTACAACATCCAGTTCCACAGTCCCTTGAGTTTCAAATTTTCTCCCCCTGCCCCCATGGAAACATGTAATCAAATACAGGATCTACAAATACCTTCACATTAAACATCAGTCAAGTTGTAAAGAAGGATTATAACCAGCTGCCACTACTTTCTAACAGTGAAAAAGTGTGATGGGTAACAAAAAGGACCTACCATGTCTCTTGAAGATGCGGATAATGGTCTCACACACATACTGCTGTATCTTAGCTGTACGGATAGAGAAGCTACCCTAAAAAACAATCAAGACAAAGTACCACTTCAAGGGGGAAAACAATTTCTCTCTAAAAGAATAATGTGCTGTTGGTGGTATCATCCTGTACACATTTGTAGGATCAAAGAACAAGGTTTCAAAATATCTGTAAGGAAGGGGGCTCTAGCATCTTTTATCTTGTTTCATGATAATCTCTACTCTAAACAGGGGTCACAGTAAGTCTCAATTTTAATAAAAACAGAAGTTCACAACGAGTTTTTTCTACTCAGAAGTCAATATATATATATACTGCACAGTGCAGGAAAAATCCTACACAGAAATGTTTGATAGAAATAGTTTGATTACATTGAGGGTTTGCCAGAAACCAACACCCAAGACAATCTGGATGCAAGGTACCAAGAATATGGAAGTATGTTATTTTGCTACTGCAGTTATCATAGGTACTATGAATAATGGAGACATTCCTGTGATCATAAATCGCTTTTCCTTGTTCTCTTAGGTATTTTCCTAGGGGGCTGGTTCTCTAGGAGAAATCTTTGGAAGGAAATTCTATCAAAGTGGTGGCAGAAGGGAAACTTTCAAGAATAGCAACACTGATGGTGAGTCAGTTGGCAAACATTTATTAGACGCTTACTATATGCCCAATACTTTACTAAGTGATGAGATAGAAAGGCAAAAGATAGCCCCTGATATCTCAAGGGGCTCCCCAGTCTATTGGGGGAGACAACATGCAAAGGACTATGCACAATCAAGTCACATATAGGATGAATGAGAAAAATCAACAAATGGGAAGCCCTGGAATTAAAGTGGATCAGGAAAGCTTTCCTTTGCTGGGAAAGGAAGAAGGTGGAAGATGGGATTTTAGCTGGGTCTTGAAGGAAAGCAGGAAAACCAAGAGGTGGAGATGAGAAGAGAGAGTACTCCCGGTATGCAGGACAGTCAGTGAACATACCCAGGGTTGGGAAATACAACATCTTGTTCTAGGAACAGCAAGGATGCCAGTATCACGGGGTCACAGTGTATATGGGCAGATGTAGGAAGACTGGAAAGGAGCGAGCCATGAAGGGCTTTAAATGCCAAACGGGAGATTTTATATTTGATCCTAGTGGTGACAGGGAGCTGAGGGAATCTACTGAGTAGGGGGATGACATAGTCAGACCTGTTCTTTAAGATCTTTTTGACAGCTAAGTGGAGTATGAGCTTGCGTGGGAACAGATTTGAAGCAGGGAGACCCACCAGCATGCTATGGTAACAGTCCAGGAGTGATAGTAACATGGTTTCCTCTGTATCTATCATGTTAATGGGTTGGGTAATTGGCAATAGCTATAGAGAAAACTTCTATGTTTGGGTGATTTCAGGCCCCTAGATCCTAAACAGATGCCAACAAATAATTGGAAAACATCCTGATACATGTAGCCTGTCCTACTATCTGCCTATTCTATGTTGTTTCCCTCTAGAATCTAAATCTTTAAGGGGAAATCACCAGGTAGTCTTCTAATTGTATCTGATGTTAAGTCAATTCAGCACACTTTAATGCAAAAAACACTTCAAACTATAAGCTGCAAGGCTACCTGCAGGACCATATATTTAAGGTATATCAACTGAAGTAACATGGGGAAAAGGTAGGCCTAATGATGCCCTATAAAACCAAACTCAAGAATGTAAGCAACCTAATGAAAATGTGGCATGAGGTTGGTGCTCAGTGAACTTTTCTGAATCGAATTTAAGAGTCAGAAAGCTGGGTGGGTCTTTGTGACCCCTTAACATAAAGAGAAGAAAATAAAGTATCATTTGCATGCATTGAACTATGTGATCTCTAAGGTCCTTTGTGGTTCTATGTGATCTTAAGTACAAGCAACTGGGAAACCATTTTGGCAAACAGGATATAAAAAGACCAACTTTCCTGCATATACAAGCCACAAATCTGTTTAAACATACATTTGGTAATTAAAATATTCTTGCAAATAGCTTTCTAAAACTAAGAGGCAAGAGAATAAAAATGTGGCTCCTAGAATTGACATTGACTCCATACTCACTAATATATTTCTCCCAAACCAAATCTACCTCTTTTTATTACTCCACGTATCAGCACACAGGAAATAAACTCATTTTCAAAACTGATTCCATGAAAATCAAACCAAAAGTGAAAAGAACAAATAGGTGCAGCACATTAAATTTATTTTAGGTTCACTAGTTTAAAGTAGAACTACCCAGATGTGTAAAGCTCTGGGTATTTTGGCTAATGCTTATTATCACAACTGCATTAAAGGACCTTTTCAGCAACAGCCATCCGATTTAGTGCTATTCAAGATTACTTAGAATTTTCTGAATCCAGTCTTGTTAAATATGTACTATGAGAACTGTAAACTCACAAATTTTAAACTCACCTTTAATATGTCACTGTCATATGTGTAGTCGATGGCAGGGGAGATGCGCTGGGAAAAGATCTGGCCCATCATGGTCCGGTAGGCTTTGCCATCCACATTGGCCAGGGTGTGGTGTAGAACCTCATGCAGCTCAGACTCCTCCAGCTGGGGTGGGGGAAGCAGCTCACTCTTCAGCAGCTCTGTGGCCGTGGGTCGCTTTGCTGGATCATGGTTCAATAGCCAGGAAATGACAGATTTCTACAACCACAATCCATGGACACAGTTACTATAAATCAGTGAAGAACAAGCATCTATAATGTCTTAGAATTTTTTTTCCACCTGAGCTACACCAAAGAGCTTTGTTGTATTTAGTAGAATTTTAATTGGGGTTTTTGCAACCTTTGGTTATACTATTATTTACTTATCGTGTGCCTCACTGTTAAATGTAGTATATACATTCTACAAATAGTAATTTACTAGAATGCTGGATGACCTTTGAAACTTTTCACAACAGAAACAATTACAGACAACCATAACACTTAAAGGCCAGCTAACACTATCAATATACAAAGGAAGTGCAAATTCCACAAAATAACATATCTTACCATTCTATGTTATGTTCTGCAGCTACAAGAATTCTTAACGTAGGTAAAGCAACCTGTGGCAATATACTGCAATTCTGTTACTACTCTTCCAGGCACATGAAAAAAATTAAACCTTAAGTTTAAACTTAATCAGTAATCTTATTCCTAGGTTTCTCAGTAAGTGGATGAGACTTTCTGCCTGCAGGGGATTTTCAGGGCCATCTTTCTCTTGGTGATGTTGCCACTCATTTTCCAACCCTATAGTACTTTAAGTGTTGTTCAGCAGTAAGGGGGAGCTCAGAGACCCAGTTGGTGTTGACCACACCTTTTGGCAGGGTACCTTCCTTTTGTTTATGAGGAGATAGAGTTACCTTTGAAGAACAAGCAGTATTAGTGTTCAGAAGAGATTCACAAAACATTTTAGAGTTTCATAGTGTACCTAAGTAAATCCTCATTTCCACTGAAATTTAGCTGTTTTGTGTTGAGATTGAATTACTGCAGCTAGCCATTTGTAGTCTTAGGAAGTATTTTTATATTAGGGTATGATGAATTGATTTAATGAGATTTTCTGAGAATTTACATAGTATGAAACTGGTAGAAATAATAAACTAGCTTTTCCAACAAAACAGACAGTGCTTTGCCTATTTTTTTAATGTGTGGAAAAAAATTCCTTTTATTGCATACATGTATCCTATCCTACTATCTGCATATTCTATGTTGTTTCCTTGAGGAGAAATTACCTGGTGGTCTTTTAATTTTATACAATGCTAATTCAGTTCAGCACACGTTAGAACAAAAAACACTTCAAACTAAAAGCTGCAAGATTTACCTTCAGGACCATATACTTAAGGGTATTTAACAAATATCAGAAATAAAGACTTGTGGGCCTGGAAGGAATCTTATTAGTTGACTAGTTTGACCCTCTTGTGTTATAGATAAGGACGTGAGGCCTATAAAGATGAAATGATTTGTTCAAATGCTAGTGTCCAAAGTCACACAACTAATTATCTTTCCAATGACAGCGATTTAATCATCACTTGTTAGAAATGTTTTCTAATAGCTCTCACAATATCTATAAGCTAGGAAGAATAGTTAGCATAGTCATTAATTGTGGTTCTATTTCTAATTCTATTAGGGATAGTTGCCTGTTAACTTGAATAAGATCCTATGCTATAACACACACACACACACACACACACACACACACTTCATCAGTGTATGGAGCTGGAGGTGAGCAACTTTCTCCATCAAAGCACATGAGTACCTTCCATATGACTTCTGATCTTGGGGACACTGAAAGATTAAGTGTCCTGCTGAGGGTCACACAGTAGCAATTAGAAGCAGGAAGTGAACTCAGGGCTCTGAGGCTAGCTCTTTATCCATTTCACCACACCGCCTCTTAATGTCTTTATAATTTCTTTAAAAATAACAAAATGAGCCTGGTTTTTCTACAGGAAATGTAAGAGGTATGAAATTCACATATACTTAGGAATTCAAACACACTAATGAACATCAGTACAAGTATATGATCCTAGCTAATAAAAGTGTAAGCATGACTTTTAATGATTTTTCTAATAGTTCTTTACTGTAGTAGTCTTCAACCATAATACATAAACATCATAACAGATAGCACATCAGGAGTAGAAGAGTGCCAGCAAGTTGAAAGCTGTTGACCTATTTTGGTTGCTGTTTTGAAAGGGCTGCTGTCCCCCCCAAAATGTAGATCAAACCTTGGCAAAAAAAAAGCAACCAAAAAAACCAAACAAAAAGTCTATCCCTTTGCAATATGAGAAGGAATCACTGCAGAAACTGTTACTTATATCCATAATTAGCCTTAGGAAGAAATAGATGACACACAATACAGATCATTGTTTTTCATATTAGCTGTCATTCAGTCTTTAGCTGTGACATTATATGTTGTCACATATGAACATAAATTTGAAGATATGAGCTTGTCAGAAGCTTGCATGCTGTTTTCTTTTCACTAAGCTATTTAAAACCTGAAATTCAACATAATTAAAATTTTAAATGAAGTTTTTCTTTCCCTTAAAGGCCCAGGTTTTATCTGAAACAAAGAGCAGTAAAAGCACTTTCTTCGTTGCAGCAGATAAGTCTAGGGTCCAAACAGTATTTCCAAGGCACAAAGAGCTAAACACAAGAATCCAGCAGCTTGTTAATTCACTATGCCAACACTTGATTTTTTTTTATCACGTATTTAAATTTCAATAACGTTTAAAATGCTTTATCTTTCAGTATTTCTTTTTTACTTTGTTCTAGGAACACAAGAGAATGACTGGCAGAGATGACTAATTGAAGAAGAAAAATCACAATTAAAGCTCAAGACTGAAGACATTATAATTAAAGCATCTGAAAATTACCTGCTTTGTATGTTCTGCATCATCAAAATCTTTTGGAAACTTGGGAGAAGTAGGCTAAAAGGATAATTATATTCGAATTAGCAAATAAATACAGAAAACACTTGGCAAACTGCCCTAAGGAAAACATTCGTTCACCATAACTGGAAGAAAAATAGTGCTAGCGTAGAAACGACAAGCTAGTAAGAACAGGATAAACTGAGAGCCATCTTGAAATTTGATGGACATTCTGTCTTGACATTTTCAAATTTCTTATTCACGTAAAAATATTTAGTAATAACTCTGCTTACTAAGGAATGTTACTGAAATGCAGATCACTGAATATCTCAGAACCTCCAAGTCATTTAAATTCTCAACCAGAAAGGTCTGCGTTGTTTCCATTACTGCAGGGGCACCATGTTTTTATTTTTAAAAATCATAATAAGAGACAATAACAGGTAATCATTCACAGTAAAAGTACCTATAATACACTCAATTCTTCTGGCTAATAATCCTAACACTATATTGATACCTTTAAAATAAAAATGCAGACATACTTAAAAACGAGGGAACAATGTGCTGCTTAAGCAAGAGGAAAGCAGTATATCCTAATTATTAAGTACCCCAACTTTGCACAACTTTATTTACTGTAACTGTAGTAAAGTAGCCCAGGTTTTGCAAATGGCTATCTCTTAGGTGAAAAGCAGGAAGATGGTTCTAAATATAATGTACTTTCTCACTCATAAGTTCTGTTTAATGGAAAGCACCAGATAGTATGCTTCTGCTTTATTTTCCATGGAAATAAAGATGAACACTCTAAATTGGCTCTGTATGTACAAGGCAACTACTTCCCATTTTGATTCCTCTTACTCATCATGCATTTCTGGACACAAGTCAACCTAGCCAAATCCCATCCTGTCAGATCCTCACATTATTTTCTCATGTATACCCAGGGCACTTATTGATGACAGCCCTTAAGAGAATCCTAGTGAGTGAGAAGACTGAGGTAAAATCAGATTATCTGACAAAAAAAGAAAGCAAATGAAAATGTAGTTGGACAAAATGCAGCTTCTGTTCCAAATTATAAATTCTCTTCACTCCCTCTCTCACTGCTGTCTCTTCATTGTCCCAATCTTATTGAAAAAAAAATTTATGTTTATGCTCATTAATAATAATCTTGTATTTACAAATTAACGTACACAAAGTGCGATCATCACAATAACTATCTTAAAGAACTAGTATAATTATATATTCATTTCACAGATGAGGCAGCTAAGACTCAGATGGTTTAAGCATTCTGCCCAAATTCATAAAACTATTAAGATTCAGGGCCAAGTTTCCTGACCTTATGTCTAGCACTCCTTCTGAACTAGGAAGCAATACCTTGTCTGTCTACCTAATTCTCTCCTTCTTTCCACATTTCTTTCTAACAGTTGTGAAAACAATCAAATCTCCCCCAAAAGCTTTAGTTCCATGTGGATGTCCCTAGTTGCCAGGGAAAGTTTTGGTAACATAGGCATGATTCTTATCACATGAAATTCCCCTAACATTTCTGTAGATCTACTCTCTTTTTATTTATTAACTTAAAAAAAAATTTATTTTACTTTTTCATTACATTTTAAGTTCTGAACTGTCCTCCTCCCTCTCTCTTTCTTTCCTTCTCACTAGAGGCCACTTTTTGATATATAAATATACATATATGTAAAACCATACTATGTGTATTTCTATCAGTTCTTCTCTGAAGGTAGATAGCATCTTCCTTCATGGGTCCTCTGTAATTGATTTGGACATTTATAATACTCAGAATAACTTAGTTGTTCTTCAAACAATATTGCTGTTACTGTATACAATGTTCTCTTGGTTCTGTTCATTTCACATTTCATTAGTTCTTGAAAGTTTTCCTATATTTTTCTAAACTCAACCTGCTCATAATTTCTTACAGGAGTAGTCCATCACAATCATTTACCACAATTTGTTTAGCCATTTCCCAATCCATGGGTATCTCCTCAATTTCGACTTCTCTGCCACCACAAAGAGAACTGCTATAAATATTTTAGAACATATGGGTTCTTTTCCTTTTTCCCTGATCACCTTGGGAAACAGTCCTAATAGTGGTAAATGCTGGGTCAAAGGGTAAACACAGTTTTATAACTCTGGGCATAATTTCAGATTGCTCTCCAATGTATATCTACTCTCAATATGATCTGCGTCAAATATAAAGTGGTGGAAATGGAAATGTTTGAGGAAAATAGCAATGTTATTATTGATGCTGCCATTAAGAATGAAGAGCTCAATGATTGTTCCCTACTCTAGACAGTTCATTATAAAGGAGATTTCTCAAGGCTGGCATGTAATTAAGCCCTTTTATTTATGGCAGAAAAACCTTTTTCATATGTTTAAATACAAGAAAGCTATGTTGTCATAAATCTCATGTGTTAATAACCTAAGTCAGTGGGGTTTATTTAGGGGGTGAAATAATTGATACATACTTCTCTGAGTTGACTGAGAATAAAGATCCTTTCTGATGCAGTAACCATGGGATGATAGGACATTTCAAAGAAGATGATGCCCAAGCTGAAAAGATCTACTTTCTATGAGAAAAAAATGGAATTATAAATAACTTAATTGCATTCAGTTTTGACTTGTGATCAAAGTACAACTTCTTAAGAAATTGTAGAATAAGCATTAAATAGCAAAAAAAAAAAAAGACTCAAAAAAAGAAATCATGGCACAGAAATCTATTTGCTTAGATTCACAAAACAAAAGACCAAAAACATAAACAAAATGTTCTATGTTTAGACTGTGAAGTATTTAATCCAGCTCATCTGAACACTTTACTTGTAAAACTAATTCTACCTGGCTTATGTATATTCAATGTCACAGACTAAAATGGCTGAAAATTGCAAATCTTGTATACTGATAAAGGACAACAGAGCTGCTAAAACAGGTGTGGCTTTGGGTAAAACTTTAATTCATTAATCATCTGATGCAGGGCACTGAGTGAAAATTTAAAGTTACTCTAAGAGGCCAGAGGGTTGTAAGGTCATTTTAGTATTGGTATTATAATGTTAGCTCCTTGACCAACACTGTCTTTTGTAATTGTACCTCTAATGCCTAGCATGGTGCATGGTGCATAATAGGTACCTGATAATGCTTATGGGCTAACTGATTAATATAATAATAAGAACTTAAAAAATAATACAGTAGATGAGGAAAGGTCTCATGGTTAGCTCAAAGAAAATAAATGAAAATTCAATTAGAAAAAGTACTTAGCAAACATTTGGTAGAAAAGAATCCAAAAGAGCACTGATACTGACAAGATGAAATTAGGAAAGTAGTCCTACTAAAGGTTATAGGGGTGATAATGTAAACTAATTCACTGTATCTTAGGGTTGTTGAAAATTTTAACCACTCTTTATTTTTCAACAAAATTAAATAGTAAGGAAATATAAATCCTGCTTTTCAGAAAGCTAAAGATAATTCTAATTCTAAGCACTAGCAAAAAGTTCCTCTTATACTGGCTTAGGTGACCTCTGAGGTCTTTTCCAAATCATATTCTGTGTATGTGTGTGTGAGTGTGTCTATCTCCTGCTACAAGTGAAACCTAGTTTTGAACTATAATAGTTCAAAATGATTCAAAATATAATGAGAAAATGATTTTTCATTCAAGGCATTCATCTAAAATGGTTTAACTAGTTTAACTAGTGGTATGAGTCTGCAAGGAAATGTGCTTAAGTGAAGCATTTAGAGAAATTTTGAGATTTTTGGCAGAAAATTTACAAAATGCCAAGGGGATATATGAAAATATTTCAATTTAACATGCATGCACAAATCAAAATTTAAGTGGACACATTCCAAAACAAGGTTTTTGCCTTCACAGCGTCTCGTATATTGACCGTATGTATAGAATCGATTCACGGCATCTTAACAATAAAAAGTGAATAGCAACTGTCCAAACTAGCAAATTTAAAAACAGAACATTTGAGAATGGCTCTAAAGTGATTCTTCTTTTTAAGCTCATAATACTATCTCACTGTTGAAATCCTCTTTGCTTTTCAGCAAAAATAAAATGCTCTCTTTCACATTACCTGGTTATATGAAGATTTAGTGCTTCCTTGGACTTCGGGGCTTACATACAATGCTGTGCCGACCATTCCAGTCAAATTATCTGTGTGGTTGCAGATAGAAAAAAAGCTGTATGTAATAAGAGTTCTATGGACAAGGAAGAACCTACAATAAGGGGATTAACTAACAGCGATGAACTGAGCATAATTAATTATTGACAATCCACACTGATGGATTTTTTTTATGCCTGGCACAAAAGACCATCCATCTATCCCTTGTATAATTAATTATTAACATTCATCATACTCTATTCAAGGATGCCTTCTTAGTTAAGCAAAGAGTAGGCAGCTCCAGATAGGCTAATGTTTTCTATCAACTGACTATGTTCTTAGGCGAAAACCCTTTAGACTGGTGAAAATGATCAGGTAGTCTGACTTCACTGATGTACAGAGCAACAGGTAAGGAAACTCTACCAATGCAGATCCATAACCATTTTGCAACCGACAGCTGACTGGGGCACTGAGAGGTAAGATGACTTACCCAGGGCACCACAGTCAGTGTTCATCAGAGGTAGGACTTGAACCTAGCTCTTCTGAATCCTGGCCAAAATTTTACCCACCACACCCTCACTGCCATTCAACCACATTAAGCTCCCTTTTCTAATGATGTACTGAAGGACAATTATCAGTGCAGAGGAAATGACATTTGTTGTAAAAAAAAAAATCAGTAATGCAAATATGCAGCTTTCCTTGTTTACCTGACGGGTAAGATTTAACTAGGTGATCAGCTCCCCGATCTTCCTGTTTGGTATCCGCCTAAAATACAAGGAACCCAAGAATTAGGGTGTCATAGCATTTGTCACCGATGACTGCCTTCTGCATATTCCATAGCTTGCAGGAATTCTGGAAGGGGCACTGTGACCATGGGTTATCACTGATGTTGCCTTTTTAATTTCATTGTATCACTTTCTGATCCACACTGACGTGTCCTCAAAACAGTGTGTAAAGTGAATGATATTCTTGAAAAAAACAAAATATTCTAATAGCAAATGGCTACCCCATTTCCTTAAATGCTCTCCCTACCTTCCTCATTTCTTCTTCTTCTACTGTCCTCTTTCCTACCATCTTCACATAAAAATTGACCTATCCTGTTTACTAAGCCTCAGTTTCCTTTCCTTGCCCCTAAATGGGGGGGGGGGGGAAAGAAAGAGAACAGAATGGACTGGATTAATGCCACCTCACCTATGAGTCACGAAAGCTTGAGGAATAGGAGGAAAGAAGTAACAGAATGACTGCAAGGGGTCCACAAATCTGTACATATACTGTCATTTTGTCTTTACTTGGTTAGAACAAATCACAAAGCATGATTCAGCATAAAAATAAGGAAGCAAAACTTACCTGCTGATAGTATAAATAATGCCTTGCACATATGTCTTATGATTTTTTTCAACTGCATATAAATGCTACTATGATGAATAAAATATAATTTCCTTTAGAAGCATTAATGAACTCATATTAGCTTTCTGTCATGTATATTTTTAATCAGATACTAAGGGTACAGCTACAAGCACTTGTGTGTAGAGGAAAGTCTACCAATTTTTCTTTATGTTCAAAGGAGACAGGATTGTTGAGAACCCCTAGATTAGATGTTCTTAATCCCTCCAGCTTTATAATCCTCCACTTCTTATAACTGAACTGCTTTGTAAATGTGGCTACTGATATGTCCAGTCTGCTTAAAGCAGAGTACACCTGCCTAAGTTCATGGATGGGAGTTATTATAGCATTACATATTAAAACTCTACACTCTTTACTGCTTCCTATCTACGTACATTATTAATTACTGCACATGGTGGCAACTGGGAGATCCAGAGCGAACATTTCTGAGAAACATATGCTCAAGAAGACAGTAGCAGATATAAATTATTGTAGGGTTCCAGTCTTGGTGGTGGAGTCCACTGCTCTGAGCCCTGGCCATGGGCTAGCCTGTGCTCCTGCTCCAGACTAACCCCATGCCCTGAAGATAAAAAGCAATTAGATCTTGGCTCAAGTGTCTCTGGTTGGTGGCTCAGCTCTAGCTGTTTGGAAGTTTTTTCTCACTAAATGAAAACCTCAGAACAAAATATTAAACTAAAGGAAATTAAAATACTTTGTATTTGTGATTGAAATAGGTACAAAGGGATAATTTACTTTTAACTAAAATACATTTACAAATAAATGTAAGTAATTACTAACTCGTGATTAGAATGCAGAAAACAAATGTAAACTGAAGATTCCAGTCCTGAACTTAAGCTTGTTTTAAAAGCATCTTTCATTGTGATTAAATCCTAAAGCTTCAGAAATGAGATTTGGTCTCTTTTAGTTATGGTCTCCACTTAATTAAAATACTCACAGCAAAGGCTGGGTGGTCTGTGGCCAAGCCAAAATCACCAATTTTTACATGATCATCAGAATCCAAAAAAATGTTGACAGGCTTCAAATCTCTGTGAATCATTCCCTGTTAAAAGAAAGATAAGAATGATATCCGGACTTACAGATGATTATCACAAGAAGGGCTAATTTAATTTTAGGGAAAGAATCACAAGTTGTTCTTCACTTATTCCCTCATTCATGGAGTAAAGGTTTACTGAGAATCTACTATGTAGGAACTGGGTGGGAAGGGGCGTGTAGGAGGAATATAAATTTAAACAATTCACTACCTTTGTCCTCAGGGAAATTATCATCTAGTAGGAGGAGACAACACAAAAACATAGCATTATACAATGCCTACTCTGATTTACACTGAATAACTATCAGATTACTCTTTACTCTTCCTAAAATACCTTTTTTTTTGCTTTTTGGAGGGGAGAGGGCAGGGCAGTTGGGGCTAAGTGACTTGCCCAAGGTCACACAGTTAGTGTTAGTTAGTGTTAAGTATCTGAGGTTGGATTTGAATTCAGGTCCTCCTGACTCCTGGGCCAGTGCTCTATTCACGGTGCCACCTAGCTACCCCCTAAAATATTTTTCTACTAATTTTTGGTCTAAGTCCAAATTCTTCATCTTGGCATTCAAGACCCAGCATTTCAAGCACCATCTTGCCCCAGGGAGGTCTCTTCACTGTCCTCTTTGTACACTACACTTATTCTTACCTCTGTGCCTCTATTCACGCTCTTCTTCCCTAATGAAGTGGGCACTCCCTTTCTTTTCTTTACATTTCCAAAATAATCCTAATTTTTCAAAGTCTACCTGGCTCCAAAGAACATTTGCCAAATAATTCCAACTAACACTGGCCTTTTCTTCTGGACTGCCAGATTATACTTATTGTTGTCCTAATGTTTAATGTACAAAAGTCCTGTTTCTTCCCTGTCCTTTCTTCACCTAAAGAAAAAGCTCCCTGATGGCAAGGATCTTCTAATAGTCTTCATTTTCTATCCCCAGAGTCTCAGGCACAGTAGATATAGAGTAAAAATTCAATAATATTTGTTCAACTGAATTTAAAGGTAGAAACTGCACAGCAACACAATTTTAGGACCACTAGTCTTTACTTCACATTGTTAGAATTCTCAGTAGAAATGCTTTTTAAAAAATCTGAACCCTTCAGATCCTATTTTTATGAAGCAGCCAGGTATGTATGCCAAATGTAGTCTAAAAAATATTGTATTTAAACATGGCAAAATAAAACATTTTAAGAATAAGGAGAAATCGGGGCTGCTAGGTGGCACAGTGAATAGAACACTGGCCCTGGAGTCAGGAGGACCTGAGTTCAAATCTGGTCTCAGACACTTAACACAAAAACTAGCTATGTGATCTTGGGCAAGTCACTGAACCCCAATTGCCCTCCAAAAAGCAAAAACAAATAAACAAACAAAAAGAAAATAGACTGCTCCCCTCTTTGTCCTTCTTTTGACTACTCAAAAGATGATATAATTAGTTCTTAAAGGTATTTCCAGGGAAGGTCATCACCAGTTCAATGAGATTATCATAATTTAGAGGAAACACTTCATTTTTACCTCTCTCTCAATTTTTTATTCCCTTAAAAAAAAAATCCTTCACTGGATCATCCTTTTATACCACACATATCCTAATATGCAGTAGTCTTCAAAATTCTTCTGGTACTTCTTACCAACCTTTGTACCTCATTTTGTCCCCATTAACCAACATATCTGCCATTATAACACTTCCTTGTATTTTCTTCTTACATGTACTTTTTCTTCTCATAATGGATGCAATTTTATTAAATCGCATATTTTTGTACATGTCACATACAATTATGCAATCATGTGAGCTCACACTTTAATTCTGAGACATGAAACGGGATAAATCAGTGCAGTCAAGTTTACTAACCTTTTCATGGATATAGGCTAAACCATCCAGAATTTCTCTGAAGAGTCTCCACAGTCTGATAGAGTCTTGATACAATCCCTGGTCAATGGTGTCCCTTAAAGTACTCTTTTCACAGTATTCCATCTTTGGATAAGGATAAGCCAGTGAGAAGTTCAACACTCACCTGCTGACTTAAAATGCTACTGAATGCTGTGCTTTAATTTTACACATTTATCATTGATTTGAAGCAGCTGTTATACAGTGAGGCAGAACAAGTCCTACTTATGACATGTGTTACCACCACCAACCCCCTCCCTTCTTTAAAAAGGCCCCCAAGATAAGTGAAAATGGCAAGAACTATAAGTTTTAAATTTTATGCAGTTGTTTTAAAAGATGTTTTCAACTAATTTATTAGAACTAATATAATGATGCCATCACATTTTCCATAATTTACACATTAAATGAATCAGGAATGATTTTCTAGACCAAATTCTACATTTAAAAACATTAATGAGCCTTACTTTGCTTAGAATCACATTTACTGGTCTCTGACTTGACACCACAATTATATTAAAATAGCAAACAGAGCAAAACAGCATTGAATTTTATAGTCAGTACAGTAACAAACACTATTTAAGCAATTGGCTAATATTCTATAAATTTGACTTGCACTGAATAAAGAAAAAAAATAAGAGGTGCTTTAAGGCCTTTAAGCTATGACTTAGGTAATCTAGTATTGATACCTATCACAGAAGCTATTCCCTTTTAAGTAATTAAGGGTCAGCTAAAATGAGAGTATAATAATTTAGCAAAAATTCAGGGGCCAGCTAGGTGGCACAGCGAATAGAGTACTGGCCCTGAAGTCAGGTGGACCTGAGTTCAAATCCAGTCTCAGACACTTGACACTTAACTAGCTGTGTGATGTTGGACAAGTCAGCTAACCCCAATTGCCTTGCCTTTTCCCTCCAAAAAAAAAAAAAAAGAATTCAACTTATTCTCACAGAAGTAGTAACACATGCAACCTATTTATGTTGATTGAGCTGGTCTTTTTTTTTTCTTTTTGGAGGGCAATTGGGGTTAAGTAACTTGCCCAAGGTTACATGGCTAGTTTTTTTGTGTGGGTGTTAAGTGTCTGAGGCCAGAATGGAACTCGGGTCCTCCTGACTCTGGGGCCCGGCGCTTCACTCACTGTGCCACCTAGCCGCCCCCGAGCTGGTCTTTTCAATAAAGTATAATGATAATCTCATCAGGTTTTTTTCTTTATCTTTCTATATATGTTGCTATCCCACAAATCTTCCACCTAAAAAAAGATTCATGCTAACCAAAATACCCTTCTATACTGTGAAGAATACAGCTTCTTTTTACACTTGTGGCTGGCTCTAGCCACTGTCTGACAAGTGTACCATGATTTGGAGCTGACAAGACTCTCCTCTTTGTGGCAGGCCTGAAGCTGGGACTCATTCTTTATATTTTCACTCCAGGCTGGTCTGCCTGTGGTTACTATTTTTCAGCAAAGCTACACTGGTTAAAGTGCTGCTTTATCATATCTTCTGTACTGATTCTCGCCCTCCTTTCCCCCCACCCCATTCTTGAAAATACTTTACTTTAATTTGTTTCATGATGGTTGCAAATGGCCAGGCCACAAATGTGGCCTATAAGGATCATGTCAGTGATGGAAGAATGAATGTATTCATTTATTTAAATGGTGATCCCATCTTGTTATTTAGTTAAGAGTGATGCCCCATGATGCTACATTGGTACTAGAAATATTAAAAGAACCTGAGGAAAATTGATAGGGTATTAGCCATGGGAAATTTATAGAAAGGTATGGAGAAGAACTGCACATCATGAGGATGCATGGAGAGTTGCAATCTGCAGTGGTAGAGAGCACACCCAAAACAATGAGATTATGTAAGAGGCTCATAGAAATCTTTTGCCAAAGCTCTGTACATAAGTCATTATGTCTTATTCTTACATCCTTTTTACCTAGTGCTTTCAAAAAAAACACCCAATGTACTAATAGATGCTACTGTACTAGCCGAGAGAATCCTGCACGATTACCTGGATGTATAGATAATGGACTGCCTGGGTCATTTGGGATTGTTCGCTTTCCTGGTGATCACTTTTTTCATTGCATTCTTCACCCTGCTTCATGAAGAAAAAAACCAGAACATAAGGAGTTAATTGATACTAAACCAGAATATCATTGCCAAGTATCCCCCTCCCTGCTTACTAGACATACCTGTATATGTAGGGCACTGTGCTAAGCATCCAAAGACAGAGGGTAAAACAGTCCTGCCCTGAAGAAGCTTACATTCTATCAGTATGTGGAAAGAGGGTGAGGGTAGACAACATGTACACATAAAGGGAACTATGAAATACATACAAAATATATATAAGATAGTTTGGAATGTATTCCAGGTATGGAAATAGGAGATGGAGTGTCATATACAGAAGAATAATAAGGCCAGTTTGGTTGCTCTATAGGGTGTGTAGGGTAGTGAAGGGCAAAAGGAAAGCAGGTTGGGGTAAGGTTTCAAAGGGTTTTAAACACCAAATAGAGGATGTTATTTACATTTGATCCTAGAGGTAACAGGGAGTCACTAAGACACCTATCACCACCAAAATATCTTCTCACAACCAAAGAGTAAAGTTGATACAGAATAAAATGTTAATATTTCAGTTTTTAAAAGTTCTTATAAAGTACCAGTGCTAATTTTAGAATAAAATATGTGTGGATCTCTCTAGATCTAATATAGTAAAATATGAATGTGAACAGATTTTTAAGCAATCAGTATAACCTGCACTGTTCTCTAGAATGAGTAGTTTAGTTGACATGTTAGTGATTATGCTGTACTATATTACAGTACTGTTTTTCCATATTTTCCTAAAAAGCAACCAGATCTGTTCCTTTTACTGCCATCAAAATTTTTTCATGACTAATAAATATCTTAAGAGTATAATTTTAAAAAATTAATGAAAAATTTTAATACAATCTGAGCAAAACAGAATGTAAATGTGTTATCTAAACCACTGGTGTCAAACTCAAACAGAAACAGATCTATGCAAGCTACATATTGACTTAGAATACTACAAATTAACATTGTTATAATATATTTTTATTTGTTATATTTCTGAATTACAATTTTATCTGGGTGGAGGAGGTACTCAGAAATTTTAATTTTGATAGTTCTAGTCTAAATCATCACTTCACAGAGCAAGAGAATTTTAGAGATTAAAGGAAATTCAAAGGCCATCTAACCTGATGTGCCCCTGAAAATCACCTGCTTCACAACATATTGAAAAGTAGTTACTTAGTCTTTCCTGGAGACCTCTAATGAACCTCTTTAAGGATGAGAATCTGAGATTATAGATCTGGGATTTCACTGGTATAGGGAATCTTATATGAGCCTACTTCCTCTACCAATGTAGGCTGACATTCTCCTCTGCAATTGATAGTATTAGAGGGCTACTGAGAGTACTGAAAGGTTCAGGGATTTGCCCAGGGTCACAGAGCCAGCATGTGTCAGAGGTGGGGACTGCACCCAGGTCTTACAAGCTTGAGGCTAACTCTCTAGCCATATTGCCACACTGGAATTTAAAGCATTCTAAAATAAGGTATAGATAATTTCTGCATTCTATTTGGATCATTTATAGCAATATTCTTTTCTTTGCACAGACAGTCAAATTTATAAATATGACAGGTTTGGGATGGTTCTACAAGATCAGGGAAACACTACAAACAATTTGTACATTTCTACTTCTTTCAAATCAATTCCAACTACTTAATAGAGTCTATATATATACATTTGTTATCTACATCCAGTATGACTCCAGGGGTTATTTTCACTCCTAGTAATAAAGTCATCATATCTAGCCCACATCTGAACACTATCTATCTCTAGAATTCAGTAGAGGATGCAATGCCACTCTAATGGGTGCCTAAACAGCTGATAACCATTTAGGCAGATAAGCAATAGGTCCAGACAAGAAATTCATTGAGGGTAGAGGTCTCAGGGATGGTCTATGAAAAATGAATCAGAATTGGAGACCAAGCAAAATGTAAGGAGTAGGTGCTGCCCATGTATGCTGTGGCTCTTCTCATTCTACCTCCACAGCTTACATCCTTTTCCCACTCCCAATGCACCACAAAGTAATTAGTTTTATTTTGGTCAGCAAATCATCTAAAGACCATGTGACACCCTAATTAATTTCTCTCCCCTGAAAAAAGGAAATTTCTTATATGGATAAATTCAGACTTACAATGTTAATAATTGACATTTATAAGAGACTCTAAGGTTTGCAAACACTTTACCTGCTCTATCTCATTTAATCCTTAAAGCAGCACTATTAAGTATGCACAACAGATATTACTGTCTCTACAGAAAAGGAAATGGTGGCTTAGGGAGGTTAAGTGACTTGTCTGGGGTCACCATATCAGGAGGTAGGATTTGGGCCCAATTTTCATCTGCCACTACATCCAGTGTTCTTTCCATTCTATTACTCTCTATTAATAACATTAGATACTTTGTATTAATCCCATGGGTCATCAAGGAATGTTTTGCTTAAAAGGTTCCTTATCTCACATAGATGTTCTTTAGTTAGTCAACTTAGTACTATCCAGATGTATCAAGGTAGCTTATAAATCAAAAATGTCACTGTGGGGAAACATTTTTGAGAAGATTTCTCCTGCTTTTAAGAGGAAGGTATCTGGAATTAAAGGCTGAATTAAGTGTTTGCAACTGGAATCAAGTTGTATGCTTTTAAACTCTCTCTTATCATATTCTAGCTAGTTAATCAAGTAATGCAATTAAGTATTTATTTACCTGACTCGGCCTCTTACTGTTTTCATCTTCGTTGTCAAAAACAATATCACTTTCAGAATCTGTAGCTGGTCTTTAAAAAATGAAAAAAAAAAAGTGAAAAGAAAAGAAAATGCAGTTTCTTTAAATTTCCAAAATCAACGAATCTGGACAAATCTCAAAAAAAAAAAAAGGTATTCATTACACAGTGAAATTTATCAATAAATAGCACTCAGAGTTATAAATTCAACTTAGGTAGTAGCACATTAAGCTAATTCTTAGGTCTCTCATGAAAATAACTTAATTTAGAAATTATTTAAATTATTTTTCATAGGCCATCTCCTAGTAAGGGCTACAACAAAACTTAAGATATATAGAATTAAAATCAGATTAAGTTTATTCAGTTGTCAAATTACACTTTCTGATCTATGGACTTTTGTTTACAACCACATTAATTAGTTTGCTACCTAATTTCAGAATCTTCAATAGAGCTTACCTCAGGACTACAAATTATCTGGACTCTGCTACTAAGAAGCTAGCATACTAGAAAGTATATATTACATAATATACTAGATGAACAAGTATTAATGCCCAACAGAATAATCTGGCCAGTGAAATAAGATGGGAAGCTTTTATACTCTGGAATTTACTTCCCCTTTCCTTACTTTTTTTTTTGAGACTAAGTTTCTCTATCTTGCCTGAGCTGGAAATCCCTGATGAGGTCTGACCCAATGCTGATGATTCATCAGCCTTAACCTCTGCCAAGAGCAGGAATTACAGGTGTGCATCACCACATCCAGCTTTCCCATACAATCTACAATAGCCTCAAGTGTGGAAATCCTTTAAGTACAATGAAAAATCTTAAAGCTTTAATTGGACGTGATTTAAAATTAAGGGTTTGTTTGACAAGTTTTATGTATATTCTAATTAAAAACTAAATCATGTTTTCAATAGCCTTGCAACTAAGGTTGTAAAACAGATAAATGTATGTGCCAAATCTTTTAAAAATACTATGAATAGGTTTGATTGGCTAGGGCATTTCCTTTTAAAGATTTTTTGGTTTCCCAAATTAAATAACATTTATTGAGTCGACTTACAAGAATGACTGTGAGAACACTCCATCCAGATCATCATCGTCTTCATCATCATCACTTGACTCCTGATTGGTTCCAGTGAACTTGGCACTGGAGGATGTGCTCCACTCCACTGAGCTGGTCAGGATCGGAGGAGGAGCATTGGTTTCCACATCATCTGTCAATTCAAGGCCATTTTTTCCATTCTGTTGCCCCTTTTTAGGCGCTGGACTCTCTTCACTTACATCTGATGATAGGCAGTCAGGAGAGGGCATCTCATGTTTTTCTATCCAGGCATTGTAGTACCTCACAATATTCTCATGATTCAGTCGAGAAAGCAAGGTCACTTCCCCTTTAATCCGTCTAAATTGCTTGCTGGCAGGATTGATAGAGATCCGCTTCACAGCATAGCAACAGCCATCGAGCTTGTTCTGCACCTATTAGAATAAGAGCACCACAAGGCTCTTCTGTGCCCATTCTGCATGCCATGTTTGCCACATGACACGGTTACTTTAATACAGTACCACCTGAGTGGACCCGCAACCCTACACTACAATTCTAACTGCAAACCAAGTCTACACTTAAAGGTTGCATATGTAAAACTTTCAGATGAAAACAAAATGTTTTAAATCGCACTAAAATGGTCCTGGCCCTCATGGATCTTACTAACAAGGGGAAAAGGTCTAATCAAAGATTGTTATAGCACATGACAAGTGCATTAGAAAAGTACAGAACAGTGCTATCTGAAGGCCAAGGAGAGACGTCATGACTGATGGGGCAATTAATTACTTGATCACTGATTTAGAACTGGAAGGTACCCCAGTCCAACCCCTTCCTTTTTTTTTTTTTTTCCAGGCTGTAAAGAAGGATTATAACTGATGGAATGATCAGTGGGAAAGAAGAAACAAAACAAAACAAGGAAAAGAAACACAGCAAGTGGTTTGTTTCAATCTGCATTCAGCCTCCACAGCTCTTTCTCTGGATGTGGGTATCTCTTTTGATAGTGAGTCTTTTGGAGTTGTCTTATAACCTTACATCGCTGAGAGGAGCCCAGTCTATTGTAGTTAGTTGTCACACATATGTTGTGTCTGTGATTGTGTACAGATTTCTCCTGGTTGTGCTCTTCTCGCTCAGCATCAGTTTATACAAGTCTCTCCAGGTTATTATGAAGTCCATCTGCTCCTCATTTCTTATAGCACAGTAGTATTTGATTACATTCATATACCACAACTTGTTTAGCCATTCCCCAATTGATGGGCATCCCTATAATTCTTTGCCACCACAAAAAGAGCTGCTATAAATATTTTTGTACATATGGGTCCTCCTCCCACTTCTCTAATCTCTTTGGGACATAACCCTAAAAGTGGTATTGCTGCAATCCCTTCTTTTTATAGATGAGAAAACTGATTCAGAGAGGTTATAGTTTGCTCAAGGACACACAGGTAGTAAACAGCAGAGCCAGGTTTGGAACTCAGGTCCTCTTACAAATCTAGCACTCTCTACTCTACCCTGCTTCTTCTCTCACTGAGAAGGGTTTCATGGATGAGATGGCATTTCAGTTGAGATTTAAAGGATGAGAGTGAATTCAATAGCTGAGAAAGGTTATTATAAGCACAGGAAATGTGCTTATAAATAAAAAAAACAGCAAGCACACAGGAAACCTACCACCTGAAGCCCACAGAAAGTACAATGAATTTTTTGTTTGGAATATAAGGTTACATTACCTAAGAGTTAATTCCTAAGTTATTTGCTTATCATTTCAGAAAAACTTCTGATATTTTTCCCCCTTAATTCCAGATTGAGGGTAGGTTCATTCTGTTAGCCAGAACAACCAGAGAAAGCTCAAGACTGACATTTTAACAAGTGCTTTCTAAATTCTCTTTTCAATGAAACCATGCTTTCTAATTTTGTAAAGAAACCATTTCTGAAGTAAATTTTATTCCCTTGCACTCCTAAAGCTTTTTATTTTCTATTAATGTGACATTTGGGAGAACTGATTTTACTTTTCCCTCTAGGCTTATCATGCTTAGCTAAAGTCTAAAGTTAGTAAAATCTAACTTGATGTTTTATGAGGCTTCTTTCAAAGTTTGTTGTTTTATGAGACTTTTTCAAAATGCACTGTTGCTGCTATTGTTCCCTCGAGCTGTTCGATGGAAGATTTATGGACAGTAATGTGTCATAACCGAGAGCTCAACTACCATAACACATGCACCTAAAAGGATCACAGAGATAGGTTTCTCTGTCTTATACAGCAAGAGTTCATGTCCTAAGTAGTTTTAATGAAAAAATAAGTTAACTTCAGTTAATGGTAAAATCCTAAGGGCCTTCCATTGTAGTATCTGCACGACCCCAATAACATGCCCTGTTGTGGACCATTTATTGATACTATCTTTTTTATGAAGAACACACACACACACACACATATGTATTCACAAACATACAGATACATCAAATATATTTATAGAATACATATTTTTACTTCCTAATAAGTTCAAATTGTTTCTTAATTATATAAACAATTTAGATTATTTTCTAAGGTTAGAATATTCTAGAAAATGATAAAGGAAATCATCCAAATAAATAGGAATAAAGAACAAAAAGGAAGACCCAAGAACAACTACATCTTAATAATACATCATTTATTTCCTTCTCTGTAAAAGATGGAAAATATAAGCCATCAAAACCATCTCTGGTCTCTTTTCCTCTTTTCTCTGGTCACTTCCCAGTTGGGTTCCACCTTTGTTCTAACTTGGGCACCCTTTTATCTACAACAAATCCAAAAGAAAGACCGAACATTTTCTTTCTGAACAAAAGTACAGTAAAATGCCCTCTGCTTAGAAGTCTTGACTTCACTTGATGGGCTGTTAGAATAATATGTATTTCATGTTAATGTTAGTGCATTAAACTCAAGGAGAGGAGTGAAATTCTCCTAATGTGCACATTGTCATTTCAAGTAAAAGTCCTTAATGTCGGGAAGGTGCAGATGATTACTACTTCAACTAATAGTAACAGCAAAGACAAACCTATAAGAGGTTTTTAGAAGGAAAATAAGTACTATTATTGAAATAATGACAATGTATTTCAGAAAAGGGAATAGGAAAGAAGAAATCAGAAATGCAAATGAGAAAAACTGTATACCATACCTTGATAACAGCTCCAAAAGCTCCTTTACCAAGTAAATGTAATTCTTCAAACTCATTGAAATATCGGGAAAACTGCCTTTGTCTTTCAGTGAAGAATGATGCACTGGGTAGCTGGTTGCTGGGAATAACAGTCTCAGCATAATCTAGCCCTCCAGAATCTGAGACAAAACAAAGAGATTTAAGGAAGATATTCAAACTACAGAAAGGTTACAACAATATCCAATGGCCTAACAAAGCAAATGGCCTAAACACTAGGATAAGCATTTCTAGTTAACAGATTAAGATATATTGGTACATTTTCAAGTTTTACCTACAGATTTCAAAACTTGTTGTTGCTAGCAACTTCCTCTCCCCAGTATCCCTCATTTCTCTTCTGTGGTTTGTTGGATTCCCCTTTTCTATTTTATTAAGTGATTTACTGTTGTTGTTTTTTTAACACTTAACAAAAGGTTAAGACATGGCATAAAAAAGGTATTCAACAAGGATATTCCAGCACTTAGCTTAGAAATGGCCTCCCTCCTCTCTTTATGGAAATGTAGCAGCTGTCGGACAGGAAAGGACATAGCAATTTGCAGATTTGGGAAATCCACAAAGCTTGAAGGGCCCTGACTTCAGGTGAGTTAGCTTTCATATAACCTTAGATAACTAGGAAACAACATCAATTCAGTCAGAGGTTACCAGGAAGCTGCATCAATTGAGTTACAGCTCAAACCTTAGCTTTCTGGGCCAATAAGACACAGCAAAAGCTCTGTCACATGGTCATGTAGCCCAACCTACATTATTAAAGGAAGGATAGAAAGTGGTTTTGTATAGTCATAGTCAATGTGATTATTGTTCCCATGTGTTCTTCATTCTACATCACTTCATATAATACATATTCTCATAGTTTCATGTTGTTCTTTTTAATTGACTTACTGTTGCCAGGCTCTGCCCATCCCTTCCGTGCTTAGGGCCTTTACTGATAAAATACTCTACCCCACCAATGTTAAGGCTACACTGGGATTTAAAGTAGTTCTTTATAAAAAAAAGGACAGAGATTCCTGACACAGAAACAAATTGGCTTAATGATATCAATTTCTTTACCAGATAACATTCTTATGGTTGCTGCATATCTCTTCTGGGTTTGTGTATATTTATGCAATATCTTACACATCTTATATATTAGTACATGCTTTATACATACATGCCCCCAAAGGTGTGAGGCTGGAAAGCTACCTGGCTTTGCCATTCCCTTTGTGGCCCCTAACTTCTGCTGGAAGCAGGCAGCAACCACTCCAGGACCTGCCTTGGGCCATCCTGCCCCACTCCAGGCAAGCACACCAAGCCCCTGCTTTATTCCTCCCCACTTTGCATGCCAACTCTTTAAAATAAATCCAGCTCCCTGTAAAGATTCATTAAAGCTTTTACTGTCTGAACTTTGGCTGCTCAGGAATAGCTTTCACACTCATAAAACAGTTCTAATAGAGTCTGATCCAGAACTGTGCTTTACAGAATCCATCAATGGTTTAAGGTGCAATACACCCATCTGCTCCACTCATGAAGCTCTCACTTATGCCTACTGAGCATGGAGGACTGGGATCAACTGTTCTCTGATTCCATGGAAGACAGGACAATAGGAAACTGCCTTAAATTGTAGGAGGAACTTGGTTAGATATTGAGACTGAAGAACGTCTACTAATAGAGATCTTTCACAGACACAGAAGTTCAGAGTTGGAAGGGACCTTAAAGGGACCAAACTATTCCTTAAAAAGAACCACCTACCAATTTTCAGAGGAAGAAATTAAAGATATATGTAGTCATATGAAAAAAATGCTCTAAATCACTATTGATTAAAGAAATGCAAAACAAAACAACTTTTAGGCACATCTCACCTGTCTGATTTACTAACATGACAAAAAAGGAAAATTATAAATGCTGGAGAAGATGTGGGAAAATTGGGACACTAATGCATTGTTGGTGGAATTGTGAACTGATCCAACCATTCTAGAGAGCAATTTGGAACTTATGCCCAAAGGGCTATAAAAAAGTGCATACCCTTTGACCCAACAATAACACTCCTAGGGCTGTATCCCAAAAAGATCATAAAAATGGAAAAAGGACTCTCATGTACAAAAATATTTCTAGTAGCTCTTTTTGTGCTAGCAAAGAATTGGAAATCAAGGGGATGCCTATCAATCGGATAATGCTAAAAAATTGTAGTATATGAATGTAATGGAATACTATTGTGCTATAAGAAATGAGGAGAAGACAAACTTCATAGTTTGAGACTTATATAAACTGATGCTTAGAGAGGGAAGTAGAACCAGGAGAACATCATACACAATTACAAACATATTGTATCTGTGATGACTAACTTTGATAGACTTGGCTCTTCTCAGCAATGCAAGGCTCCAAGACAACTCCAAAAGGCTCATGATGGGAAAGGCTATCCACATCCAGAGAAAGAATTACAGAGTCTAAATGCAGACTGAAGCAAACTATTTGCTCTCTCTCTTTTGTTTTGTTTTTTCTTTCTCGTGGTTAATTCCATTGATATAATTTTTCTTTACAACTTGACTATTGTGAAAATATGTTTAATGTGAAGTTAAATGTAGAACCTTTACTGGATTACAAGCCATCTTGGGGGGGAGGTGGGAGGAGACAGAGGGGGAGAAAATTTTAACACAAAAACTTGTGGAACTGAATGTTGTAAACTAAAAATAAATTTAAAAGAAAAAAAAAAGAATCTTCTATACAGGTCTGACAACAGCACTCCCCTGACTGAAATTCTCCAATGGCTCACTACAATATAGCATGAAATACAACTTCTTAGTCTAGCATTTGAAGCCCTCTACAATCTGTCTTCCACCAGCCCTGCAGGACTTATTTCATATTAGTTCCCCTTAATGGAATTAGCATTCTAGTCAAACTGACCAACCAGCTGTTTCCCAAAATGAGTGAATATTGTATCATCCATCTCTATGCCTTTGCCAAAGCTGTCCTCCATGCCTAGAAGGTTCTTCCTTATCATTTTTGCCTCTTAGAAGTCAGGACTAGCATTTCCAGACTCAGCTGGGGGGTCACTCCCTAAACAAAGCCTTTTCTAATCTCCTCACCCAGCTCCTAGCTCTCATTGTTCTATTCCTCCTCAACTTACTGAGTATTTATTTTTCTGTGCAAATGTTTATTTCATGAATAATATCAGCTCCTTGAAAGCAAGGTCTATTTTTCTTTGTAGCCTCAGCACACCAGCATAGTGTCTTACACATATTGGTGCTTGATGCATGTGATAATATGCTTAAAGTAGAGATCAATAAAAAGGTCCTTCAAGTTGTAGGATTCTGATGCCCAAATATTTGCCTGCTAAAATGAGGGATCAAATGGAAAAGGATTACCTTCAGGACTCTCTTCTATCAAAGGCACTTTGAGCTGAGGAGGCTTTATGAATTTGTGTTTCAACAACTGCTGAGGACTCCATCTTTCCTTGTCATCTAAACACACACACCTTAGGGGACAGGGAATAAAGAATATTTAAATACCAAAAAAGAACAAATACTTAGTTAAGACACTTATAACTACCTAAGGTAAAGGAGGGAGAGCCATGCATCAAAAAATGTTCATATCACTGACTCATCAAGTATAACATGCAATCCACTAAACATTTTAAAAGTAATTACTACATATAAAATAATATGGAAGGCTCTGGAGATACAAAGGCAATCCAAAAAATAATCTTTGCCTCAAGGATTTTACATTTAACAAAGCAGTTTAGTATGTATTTACTCAGTACCTACTATGTGCCTAACACTGTGCTGAATGTGGTGGGAAGCAAAAGAACTAAATGACATAGTCCCTGTCCTCAAGGGGCTTACAATCTTTGGGGAAGACAAAATTTTATAATGCTTCCTGGAATGTACCCATCTTTTATAGATCATGTTGCTAATTGAGACCCTGCTTGAATTCATAATGTGCCCCAACAATTCAGTAACGTATATGGTGCAATGTGGCTGAAATTGGTAAAGTAATACTTGCCTAGATATGGCTAGCCTTGATCTGAAAGTATAAAAGATTTAGAAACCTTTAAATAAGCTGGTTGTCTACTAAGGCCAGAGCTCCCATGGAGGTTTTTTTTTTTTAATTAACTATTTTGATGTTAAAGATCCATGATTTTTTTTGGTGTGGTTACTCCCTTCACTAACTGGAATCCCTTAGTATAATGGTCTTTATGAACTGCTGTGGCTAAAAAAAAAAAACCTCTTTACTCAGTGGTCGCACCTGAGAAGATGTTCCTCTTTGACCTATTAATAGGCTAGTTCCTGTACTACAAAACCAGAATCCATTGCTGGCTCTGTACTCAAAGTCTTTCCGAATAGACAGGACCTGCTAGAAGCCTGCAATCAATATAACCTTTAAGAAACAAGTTAATCACATAATGTTATTGTCTGCATCAAACCAGAATGGACACCCATTACAGAAAACGTACCACTAAAGTCTCTACCAATGAATAAGGAGATATGTTCTCTCTGAACATATACAGAACTTTAGATACATAAGTTCCCAAAATAAAATCTTCATAACAATTGCCATTCTTACATAAAATGAAGTAAGCAGCACAAGGAAAATTATATACATGACTCCAAGAATATAAGAAAAAAAAAGAAGGTAGAAAGTCTTGAAATTACAGTGATTAAGCTTAGCCTGAAGAAGACTCAAGGAAAAGCATCTGCCACTTTGTTCTAGGGGGAAGGAGGGAGGGGTATGGGTGTTGCATATGCTGTCAAACATAGATGATGTGTTGGTAGGTATTGCTTATTTTTTTTTTGTCACAAGATTAGACTTATGGGAAAGGGAAGGAAAAGAAAAATAGGGAATAATGAGGGTAATGATTGCAGTATAAAAACAAAAGGCAACAACAAAGCAAAACAAAATTGTCATTCTTCAGAGGTAAAAAGAAATCCACAAATAAATCACTTCATTCAGTAACAACAAATATAAAATTGTCTTATTTTATTGATTGGTTGTTAAATTTCACATTCATTTCCAAACACAGAGTTTCTCAAAAGTTTTGTACTTTGGTAGCCTTCAGGACACCATACATATTTGTCCACTTTCTATATCCAACGAGCTATCTCTTCTACCAAAGATTAGACATGAGGGAAAAAGTCTGAAAATATATGCAACATTCCACACCAATAGACTCTCACCACTACAATTAAGGGAGGGAGGTACATTTTCTTATTCTTTTCAGGATCAAGCTTGATTATTAGGATCACACAACATTCAATTTTGTTTTTTCGTTCTTTTTGTTGTTTATTGTTTTTCTGGTTTTGCTTACAGTGTTTGGCAGACACTCTTAAAAATGTTTGCTGATTTGTTATTTCATTCTGTATTAGTTCACCTAAGCTTCCTCATGCTTATCATTACAGCATGGGCTCCAGATTTCTGTTTTCTATACAAGCTTTTATTTGTCAATGTATTTTCTAAAATGGGGCATTCGGTACTCTAAACATGAATACAGACCTCTAAACTTGTTGGTAATCATTTACAGTTAATTTAAATGACAATTTTTAACCAAAATTTTCACCATGTCTATTACTAACCTCATTTATAATAAATATGTGAAGTCAAGTAAAACAAATCACACTGGCTACATCCAAGAATTCACGTGTAATTCTGAACCTTTAGTCCTTCACTTCTCTAGCAAAGGATGGAAGATACTCTTCCATCTTTTCCACAAGATGAGACAAGCAAATACACCCTTAATTCCAACTCCTAGCAGATTAGTTCCACTATCATTCCCACTCTCTCTAATCATCTATCTCCTCTTATCAACTGGCTCCTTTCCTGCTGGCTATAAACACACCCAGGTTTCCTCAGTCTTTAAAAAAAACCTCACTTGATCCTATTATCCTGGCTAGTATTGTTTGTTATATCTCTACTCTTTCTCAGCTAAACTCTTTGAGGAAGTCAGCTACATTAGGTACTTCTACTTTCCCTCCTCTTTCTTGCTCCTAAATCCTAAGTTATCTGGAATCTGACCTCATCATTCAACTGAAATTGCCCTTTTCAAAGTTACTAATGATTTCCTGATTGATAACTACAAGGGTATTTTCTTAATCTTCATCCTTTTTTCCCTCTCTTTAGCTTTTAATGCTGCTGATCAAGATCTTCTACTGGATACTCTCTTCTTTTTAGGTTTTCATTACACTCTTCTCTCCTCTTTCTCCTCCTATCTGACCACCCCTTCTCAGTCTCTCTTGCTATATTTTCATCAATGGCATGACCACTAACTGTAAATGATTTCCAGATCTATGCATCCAGTCCTAATCTCTCTCCTGAGCTCCATCCCATATCACCAACTGCCTTTTATAATTTTGAAATGGAGGTCCCATAGAAATCTCAAATAAAATATATCCAAAACAGAGGACTCATTATCTTTACTCCCCGACCTCTTATTTTTCAATTTTCCAATTACCTTTTAGGACACACTATCCTGGTCATCATCCTGAATCATAACCTTGCACTTCCCCAATGTCCCTCTCATACTAACCCTATATATCTAATCTTATTGTTTATATTTTTACCACATCTTTCATACATTTTCCCTTCTTTCCACTCACAAAATCGCCATCCTTGTGTAGGCCTTTACAACCTCTCACCTTGACTATTCCAATGGCCTTTTCGTTGGTCTTGCTGGCTCAAGTCTCTCCTTACTCCACTAAGCTGCCAAAATGATTTTCCTAAACTGTAAGTCTGACCATGTTATTCTATTCAATTAACTCCAGTGATTCTCTATAACCTCCAGAATCAAATATAAAATCCTCTGTTTGGCAGTGAAAGCTCTTCACAACATGACCCTTTTCTACCTTTCCAGTCTCTACACTTTTACTCCCCTTCCATGTACTTTATGATCTAGCAACACTGGTCTCCTTTCTATTCCTTGTACAAAACAATCCCTTTCTCAACTCTATGCCCTTGTACTGGCTGTGCTCCATGTTAAAAATGCTCCTCCTTACCTCTGCCTTTTAGCTCCCTAAGATTTCTTCAAGATTTGGCTCAAATCCCTCCTTTTGGCAGGGGGCCTTTTCTAGTTCCTCTCCACTACTAGTGCTGCTCCTCCCTGAACTTATTTTCTAGTTACTCTGTAGTATCACTTATGGACAGCTATCTATCTCTCTATGTTGTCTTTCCCATTAGAATGGGAGAGCCTTGAAGGCATATAGACTGTTTGTATCCTTCTTTGTATCCACAGTGCTTGGCACAGATTAAATGGTTAAAAACTGTTTGTTAGGGGCGGCCTGGTAGCGCAGTGAGTAAGAGCACCGGCTCCAGTGTCGGGATGACCTGGGGATCGAATCCGGGCTCAGACACTTAGCACCCACCCAGAAACACCTGGCTGTGTAACCTTGAGCAAGTTACTTACCCCCAATTGCTTAAAAAAAAATGTGTGTTGACTGACTGACTCTGTAAGAATTCCAATCCGGACTGCCTACCTTTAGTTCCTTAGTGAAGGCAAGAGAGAAGACTGTGGCAATCCTCAGGAATTCTGTCTAGGGAGGCCCTTGGTATTTGACCATAATAAGTCCTGAATGTCTATGATACCATGCAACAGAATCCACAAAAGTCTGAAAATTACTACAGTAAATCCTGAAGAGAACCAGGGGATATAAGAGTTAAGCTGATGTAAAAGACAGGTAATCTAGCAGTAGACAGAAAACACACCACATGGAGAGGGAAAGTGTGCTCCAAACATTTTACATTTTTTATCTTCAAAATTAGATACTCAATGCCACCTGTACTATATCAATACAGCTGAAAATGACAATAAAAAAGAATACCAATGGTACTTACTTCTTTAGAAAGTCTTGGAAGTCAGCTGGCAAATCATGAGGGATGGTGACAGGATACTCTTTACTTTCTTGACCCTGACTGAGCGAAATCAATAGGAGGCCCAGGCGCCATACATCACCTTTCTTCCCAGTTTTGTTAGGCAGAGCATCATCACTAAAACGAACTCGAGTTTGCTCAAAAACATCCTCCTTGCAAATGTCTGCTAATCGTTTAGAAATACTGTAGTCTGTAATCTTGATGTTGCCCTCAGTATCCACCAAGACATTTGAAGCACTCAGGACTTTGTGCACCACGGAATTACTATGCAAATAATCAAGGCCTGATAGGAGCTGGGACGCATAACTGCGCAGCTGATCAACAGCAAGTGGGACTGCTTTGCTCAGATATGTAGAGAGAGGAATACCACTGACGTGTTCCACTAAAATGTCCACAACAAGAGAATCGCCTTTTTCTCTGAGGTTCATAGCTAGATAGCGTACTACATTTGGATGGTTCAGTTTCACCAGTGAGCTGAATTCTGCTTCTGCCCCTTGAATCTGGTTAAAGAAACACAAAGTTTATCGTGTGTTAGAATTAACTACCATTTTTGTTTCATGATGGAAAATGTTTAGAAAATAAATTTTCAAGTGAGAACCAGGAATAAGCCCTGAATTGGTGGTATAAGATTGATGAAGCTGGGAAAAGCTTAAGTCATTTAGTTCATATCCCATTCTGTCAAGAGAGGCAAAATTTATAGATTGATGTATTTATTCAAATTTGAATGTCACAAAAAAAGTCATATCCTTTCTCTTTTATAAACTTTTGGTTTTGGAATTAAAGTTTTACACCAGATCATTTTCGTCAATTTAACTGCCTTAATTGCCTTCTCAATTAAAAACAAAAACAAAAAGGTAGAAGTTAACAGTTTAGTTTTTTTTAAACAAGTCATTTTCAATTCTTCCTCATCTCATGAATAAATTTGTTGAGTTTATTTTCAAGTCATTTTAGATACAATTTAGACAGGCAGTTTGGGTCAAGTTTAGTCTACTGGTGTAACATTAACAATCAGGAAAAAGAAAAAGTAATGCTATGTCTTATGTTCAGTACAACAAATTCTTGCCAGTTCTTCTTTGTCCTAAAAACCAATTTTGACATTATACTTCAAGGGAAAGGTAGGCAAACCCCATCTAACAGTTTTAATTAGTTCTTTGAAAATATGACTTTAAGTGAAATAATATTATGGACAGGTTGTTGGTTAATTAGCAACAATGTTAAAATTAAAGATACGTTCTTGAACAGTCAAAATTCAGACTATAAAAGCTTAAAATTGGTCAGTGCTAAGTCTATACTATAGCTGTGCCGTGCTTCTTAGATGCTAAAAGATCTGAGGTGAGAAGAGCTGCCACACTAGCAAAATGGGGGAAAGTAGTGGGTACTGCTGGGTGCCATCAGAATTACTGGAGTACAGAGAGGAGGCAGGAGAAGATGGAAACTGGGAAAGGGTCTATCCAACAGTATCTTAGAAGATTGATGAGAAAACTGGCTGTTTCCTCCCCAAGAACTCTAAACAGTAGTTTAAGCTAAAAAAGCTGACTGTTTTCATATGAGTTTGGAGTCGGGGCAGGGGTAGAAAACAACAAATCATTTCTTTTCTTTTTTTTTTTTTTGAGGGGGGAAGGCTGGGCAATTGGGGTTAAGTGACTTGCCCAAGATCACATGGCTAGTAAGTGTTAAGGGTTTGAGGCTAGATTTGAACTCAGGTCCTTTTGATTCCAGGGCTGGTGCTCTATTCACTGCATCGCCTAGCCGCCCCCCATTTCTTTTCTTAAAAAAAAAGTATTGAACACATCTGGGGAAAATAGAATCCATTTCCCCTAAGGAAGTGAGTAGCGGAAAAGAATTAAGTCAGTGTGTGAAAAGGGGAGGGTAAATGATTAATAGTGGACATTCAAAAGCTAAAGTTCTCCCTTTAAGAGATTGAAGCAGGAATGCAACTAGTAGGAGAATGATATTAAACATGTAGAAGTTGGTTCAAATTTTTTTAAAAGTTCAAGGAATTTTTAAAAATTCTCTCTTATTCTTTGTATTACAGAAGTAGCTAGGGAGAGCAATTCATTTGATGTTTCTTTATTGTGGATAGGAATGCTTATGATAACTCATGAATATGGTAATTCAAGGCTTACAAAGTGCTTTTCCCAGAACAATATTATGAAGTAAGTAGTAGAATAAGTATTATTAGTTCTATTCTACATTTGCAGAAGCTAAGGCTCAAGAAGGTTAAATGACGCAGCTGAAGTGTTAGTAAGTAGAGCCAGGATTCAGACCCATTCATGTTCAAAAGACTAGTTCTCTTTCCATTAACAGTGAACTATTTGTATCGAATATTTAACATCTCTATATGATATTCAGTAATCCAAGAGAAGAACAGAGACTAAATCTCAGCATAGGGGCAGGAGTAGGCCAGGTGTCTAGGAACTAGTCATAAACTACAACTTGTTCAACCATTCTCAACAGATGGGCATCCCTTCAATTTCCAATTATCACCACAAAAAGAGCTGCTATAAATATTTTCGTACATATAGGTCCTTTACCTTTTTCTTTGATCTTTTTGGGATATAGACATACTAGTGGTATTGCCAGGTCAAAGGGTATGCACGGTTTTATAATCCTTTGGGCATAGTTTTAAATTGTTCTCCAGGATGTTTCTATCAGTTCACAACTCCATCGATAGTGCATTAGTGTCCCATTTTTTCTCTATCCTCTCCAACATTTGTTATTTTCCTTTCCTGTCATGTTAGTCAATCTGACAGGCATGAAGTGGTACCTCAGAGTTGTTTTCATTTGCATTTCTGTAGTCAATAGTGATTTAGAGAATTTTTTTTGTATGATTACAGATAGCTTTGATTTCTTCTGAAAACTTCCTGTTCATATCCTTTGACCATTTATCAACTGGAAAATGGCTCTTATTGTTATAAATTTCATTCAGTTCTATATATACTTGAGAAATGAGGCCTTTATCAGAGGAACTTGCTATAAAATTTCCCCCTAATTTTCTGCCTTCCTTCTTTCTAATCTTTGCTATATTGGTTTTGTTTGTGTAAAAAGTTTTTAATTTAGTATAATTTAAAATTTTTAATGTAATCAAAATTATCCATTTTATTTTCCATGATCCTCCCTGGCGCCTATTTGGTCATAAATTCCTTTCTTTTCCATAGAGCTGAGAGGTAAAATTTTCCATGTTCCCCTAATTTGCTTATGATATCATCCTTTATGTCTAAATCATATACCAATTTTGACTTTATCTTAATAGGGGATGTGAGATGCTGATCTAAACCTAGTTTCTGGCCAACTACTTTCCAGTTTTTCCAGCAAGTTTTGTCAAATAGTGAGTTCTTGTCCCAAAAGCTTAGATTTCTGCATGAGTATTGTATACCTAATCTATTCCACTGATCCACCTCTTAGCCAATACCAGATTCTTTTCGTGATTAATGCTTTTTAATA
This sequence comes from Petaurus breviceps papuanus, assembly GCF_028583685.1. NCBI lineage: Eukaryota > Metazoa > Chordata > Mammalia > Diprotodontia > Petauridae > Petaurus > Petaurus breviceps. The sequence continues at coordinate 2,260,869 of NW_027186492.1, read as the reverse complement.
CAGTTTGCAATCTGGTATTACTGGGCTGCCTTCCTTCATTTTTTTAAAACTGACTCCTTTGACATGTTAGACCTTTTGTTCTTCCAAATGAATGTGGGTGTTACTTTTTTTCTAGTTTTATAAACTTGTTTTTTGGTGGTTTGATTGGGATGGCACTGAATAAGTAAATTTAGGTAGAACTGTCATTTTTATCATATTGGCTCAGCCCACCCATGAGCAATTAATAGCTCCCCAACTGCTTAGATTTGACTTTGTTGTGTGAAAAGTATTTTGTAATTGTGTTCATATAGCTCCTGGGTTTGCCTTGGCAAGTAAACTTTGAAGTATTTCATACTATCTGAAGTTATTTTAAATGGAATTTCTCTTTTTATCTCTTCTTGCTGGACTTTGTTGGTAATATACAGAAATGCTGATTATTTATGTGGGTTTATTTTATATCCTGCAACTTTGCTAAAGTTGTTAATTGTTTCAACTAGCTTTTTTAGTTGACTCTCTAGATTCTAAGTATACCATCAGATTGTCTACAAAGAGTGACAGTTTTGTTTCCTCATTGCCTATTCTAATTCCTTCCATTTATTTTCTTGTCTTACTGCTGTAGAAAGCATTTCAGTAGGTCATCCTTTTATCTGGTCAGTATAGAAGCATATTAAAATGTTCCACTAGTCTAAAAATGACAAAAAAAAGTATTTTCAACCTGTTTTTTGCATTTATCAATTTTCTCTCTTTCTTGGCTGGTAAGGAACTGGCCCATTTTTTCCTGCCACTGAAGTATCCACTCATATAAGAGGACGAAGTTGCCAGTGGCTGTTTCCAAGGCATTATAGGTTAATTTTCCAAGTTGTACATCATTGTCTGTATATAAAAGAACAAAGAGAGAAAGGAAGTTAAATTTCATTGTTATATTTTCCTTTGGTTTGATAGATAAAGTATTTACAAATAGATAAGAGGATAGAAACAAAAATCTGATAAGGAATCACCGGACCGAATATCAAGGCCAACATTCATAATCAAATTTATTTACAACATCCTGCTAGTGGCCCCACATAGTTACACTGGCACAAATGCTCTCAAAATACCAAAAAACAAAAAAATTGAGATGCTGAAAATAGTGAAATTCTATGAAGTTTACATGGGCACAACTGCTCTAAAAAAATTGAGAAGTTGAAAACAGTGAAATCCTATAAAGTTTGTTCTGATCAGTGGGTGTAGAAAGAAAGAATCTCAGGCATTACCTCAACTTCATGGAAAAAGGTCATTCAATAAGAACATTTTAAAACTTATCTAATAAAACTGATGGTTTCCTGAACACAAAACAGGCTTCTTAAAAACAACACATGCTCAGTAAATACAAGTGTCTACTTACATCAGGAATTGGTATCAGGGAGGGGCCAAAAAAAGGTGACTTAATGTGGCTACTTTGAGCAAAATATAAGAAATGGGAAGAGAGGTATGTTTATTTAGCCACAGGTATATATCTCATTTGTATTATTTTGAACTAAACCCTTGGAAAACAAAAGAACATAGTTCTAAAAATTGCTATCTTATTGTATAATTATGATTTATTTCCACTTGGAAAAAGTAAAAATGACAGCATACTGTTTTTAAACACTTGGACAAAGAATTATTGTACTGAGTCAATTGATAATCAGAATGCAGAAGCAGCTTCTACTCATTAATTATTGTTATTTTATTGATTTGTTATTACAATAAGCATTTTTGTAACTTATTGACTATAGCTGTCTAGTGTATCACAAATGACACCTGAAAATTTTAGCTAAGGGAGAAAATTCCAATTTTCTTTAGCATTGACAAGCTAATGAAACAAATGGAATACAGCATCTATGCAGTCAGAGATACATTTTCTTAAATCTTCACAGGATGAGGAATACTGTTACTTAAATAAAAGTTGTTATAAACAGTATGTAAGGCACTCAATGTGATTTTCAGTGTTAATAAAAATTTCAGGCTAATAATAGCAACAAAAAAGGAGAATGGTAATAGGACCAAAGAACATACTACAGAAGGATGACAAGAAAACAGTTAACAATAGAACTTTGCTATGAACCAGTGTATGCTAAGAATGATGATTTACAAGCTAGTCATTTTAGTGTTTTATTTTATCCCTAATATATGCATTTTTTCTTTGAAATTTTAAAACCTTTCAATTGGAAATGATGGCTAATTAGTCAATCTTTTTTTTTTTTTAACAACTTTATAGGAAACCAAAGCACATTTTAAAGTCTATTCCCTGCTGTGGGAAATAAATAATGTGGTTTTATGAAGACCCTTCAAAGTGCAAATTTACTTTCTAATTAAGGTATTAAATAAGGGCAATCTGTTTAAAGAGTACTAGTGAGACTCTTAGACAAAGACATAGTAATGAACAGTAGGATTAGTATTAATTTACCTCCCTGATGTCCCCAGATCTATGAACAATGGGTTTTTATGCTATGAATTTCAAATGTCTGTCAGACAAGTAGGTCCAATGTCAATCATTTTCATCAAAGATCTCAAGTTTGTTCTAGAGTCACCTGGTCACCAATTTGTATGGAATGTGGTCACTGTGTACAGAATACTATATTTGGCACTATGTAATCCACTTTCAATTTTTTTTTTTTTTTGCCTTTTGGAGGGCAATTGTGGTTAAGTAACTTGCCCAAGGTTACAGGGCTAGTTTTTTTGTGTGGGTGTTAAGTGTCTGAGGCCAGAACCGAACTTGGGTCCTCCTGACTCCAGGGCTGGTGCTTTACTCACTGTACCACTTAGCCGCCCTCATCAACTTTCAATTTAACCAAGAATTAATTATCAAGTTTGTAGATTACTCACTTTTCTTTGTATCTCTTCCTATCTACTGCCTGATTTTTCATTATTTTATTACTCATTTAAACTCCTTAAGGAGGATAGGAAGTAGAAAAGAAAGGAAGTGAAATTCAAGTAAGTTAATTTGGTGGAAAATAAACTTGAAGCAGCTTGTTAAAATTCATTTTTGCATCATCTGTGGATTATCCAAACTCCTCCTGCTCCCAGAAAATCATAGAGATGGCTTTATCTCTAAGAAAGATAAGGTACATACATATATATGTATGTATATATGTCAAAGACACTGGATCTTGAAAGACTATGTCAATTTCAACATTACTCAAGAAATATAGTTCCAAAGGATAATCTTTTTAGAAATTGCTAAATAAAAAATAACCAAAATTGGAACCTGCTGTTTAGATCCCCAGTATACCAGAAAAAAAGGTAAACAGACTGATATCAATTTGTGAAAAAGGTTCTTCATGGTCATTAAAGGGCTATGGGACACTAAAAACTCATGTTAATATGCAAATCATTTTGTCAGAAGCAGATGCCTGAGAATCCTAATATCTGAAATTAAAATTGGCTACATCATATTTGGTATTACTGCACACTCTCCTTTCAAATAACTCAGATAATTTAAAATCTATTATCTAATTTGTCCTAATACATTCCTAAGAACATAGATTACTATCTTTTTCTTGTAGAGACAGAAAATGAGCCCCAGAGAATGTCAAAGAGATTTGCCTGGAATTACACTATTGTTGTTATTCTAGATTTTGTCAGGACCAGTGACAGCAGGAAGGTGATGTCTTGATGTGCAAGTTAATTGGATTTAAGTGAGGCAGGGCTCTGCAAAGTCATCAGCCTCATTCTCTCCTCCAGAATCATCTGAGTCCAGTGGCAAGACATAGATTAGAACTGGAGATGACCCCAGATGCAGTGGGAGACCTTGGTCTTTTTAAGCTAAGGTCTTTCACAGGTCTCAGTTTATCTGAGGCAATACCCATTCAGTGATTTAAGGCTAGATGAGAAATGTGGCAAAATATGGCCTAGTTTGTCTACTCAAAAAAATCAATCTGGGTGGGAAAAGATCCTTAGGGTTTCTAGCTAGAACAGAAATAATTGCCATTTATACTTAGTCTGAACCATCAAAACTGAAACAATGACCAAGTGAGGTTTGGGTTAGCGTCTATTTGTTAATCAGAGAGAACCAGAGTGAGATGAGTTTAAGGTATAGTCAAATAGTTCCATTTGAATCCCAATAGGCTTTATCTAAGCTTGGTTTTCCAGAGCTCTATTTCATGAAATCATAAATTACACTATGAACCAAGGATAGGTAAGAATAGAACTCTTTTCTGGACTTTTCTCACCAGTCCAGAGTTCTTTCCATAAGACCACAGTGCCTTTTAAGATGTAGACAGTGTTATGGGGTTAATGCAAGCAGTACCCCCCTCATGTTGTTGTGAGGGTCAAATGAGATAAAGAATATAAAGCACTGTGCCAAATTTAAAGGGTTATTTATTTGTGTCAATAATCATCATCACCCTACCATTCTTCTTTATGGCCATTTTTGGTCCTTAACATAAATGGATGTAGCTAGTTTACTCACCAATACATTTCCCTTTGTGCACCGTGAGCTGACAAGGATTACCCGTACTGAAATACAGGATTTCACAAGAGCCAGGAGAATCTTCACTACTACATATAGAATATTGACGTTCTCGCCTTAAAAATAAATTTGGACAATGATTTTCCTTCAATTTAGCATTAAACATGGAAAACCCATTTATTTGGAATCTGATTTTCTATCTGTCCCCATCTAAGTAGTGCAAGGAATTAAGATGATTTATGAATCGTGCAAATGTGGCTGATTTGAGCTGTCCCAGTCAACAAGGTACAGCCACACAATGGAAGGGACACCAATGCTACTAAACAAAAAGTTCACAAGTTATGTTCATAGTGTTGTGGAAAGAGCAACAATCGGGGAGGCTAGGTGGCACAGTGAATAGAGCACCGGCCCTGGAGTCAGGAGGCCCTGAGTTCAAATCCGGCCTCAGACACTTGACACACTAGCCCTGTGACTTTGGGCAAGTCACAACCCCAACTGCCCTCCAAAAAAAAAAAAAAAAAAAGAAAAGGAAAAAGAAAAAGCAACAATCACACACGTCTTTTTATTTCTACCTGTTAATCGGCTTCACTGTCAAAGTCATTTAAAATATGAAGGATGGCATTTTATACAGCAGCATTTATCTACCCATTCTCCAATATTTTATTTCAGATAAAGGATTTAATTTCTTCACATTTTCTAAAATAGTGTAAGAAATGCAAAGCATAAAAAAATAACATGACTAAGTTTTTAACCAACACGCCAGAACATATACTTCCTGATAAAGGGTTCTCTTCAAGGAAATCACCTTGGAAGGTACTCTCTGATCTCCTTCTACATGAGGAAGGGAGGACGTGTCCTGCAGCTCTCTTGGCCCTGAAGAAGCAGAGTTCTGTGTCACACTCTCCTTTAATGAGTCATCTAGGCCTTTAAATGGTGGCAAAGATTTCCCCTCCATATCTATAACTCTTTGCTTACTGTGGGGGAGGGGTGGATTGCAATAATAAGGGACATTTTGCATTAACTCTTATGTCCTTAGTAATAACTGACAACAATACATCTTTAAAATGTATTCCAAAAGAGTAAGAAGACGCAAAATGAATTTTATGCATTTTGAGGGTGCTCTCTTTACCAGTGGTGTCAAACTCGAGGCCAGCAAAATTTTCAGTGCAGACTGAACCAGATTAAAGTGTAATTGGGAAATGCTTAACAAAATAAATAAAAATACAACATTAATAATGTTAATTTGTGATTTTCTAAGTCAATGTGTGGCCCACAGGGATCATATTTATTTGAATTCGCTACCACTGAACTATACTATGACACTTCCTAAATGATTTATAAAAAAAATGCTCTCTTCTCTAATAATGATAGCTTTTTACAAATATATTTGAATTTATCTTTTAGTTCTATATATAAGTCCAATTTCAGATCTGATTACAAGCCCACTAACTGGCTGGATGTTTTGTTCTATTTAGAGTTGCTTGGTAATCTGCATTAAAATGCATTTTAAAGGTCTAAGGCACTATGAAAGACACTAAAAAACATAAGATTTGATTCCTATTTGAGATCTTACTTTTAGAATAACACTGATACAAATAAACAAAGAATATTTAGACTGCTGGGAAGACACTGATTATGTATAATTAACTTTTGTGCTAATGAAGGCAAAGAAAAGCAATGTTAAGATGAAACACCAGATAATGCAAAAATCACCCACATATGGCTGTAGAATTGTCACACATATAAAATATATACCCATAAACATGTAAACAAATACACAGACATACATTAACTATGATCAATTAAAATTCAGTAAGTATGATCCTTCAAGCATTGTATATGTCTGGAATTAACTTTCTTATTGAAATTTAAACAGTTAGGTTGATGCTTTCTTAGAGATTCCCTAAACTCCCAATTCTTCAGCTTCCTTAAATCCCCTCTTCATTCTTCCATTCTATCTCCATAGTAACAACACTAATGTAATATTATTTCACTATTACCCATAAATGTTCTACTTTTCTAATTAAAAGCTGACATTCCTCCACCTAACTGACCATAAGCTCCTGACATTCCATCTGTCCTTATTCCTGACTCTTCTTGAACCTATTCTATTCTTCACCCTTAGTGAGACCTCCAATCCCCACCACTCTTCAGTACTTTCTCAGTCTCTGATTACTCTTCATCCTCTGCTTCTACTCATCTGCTGCTGCAGGAAGCAGGAAGAAGCCACACTGTGCTCATTGGGTACATTCTAAGTTCATGTTATTCAACTTCAACTAAGCTCTTACTGAAGTAAGGCAATACTTTCATTCTCACCAATCCATTCTCTATCTCACTTCCCACAAGTTTTTCCAAACCTTTTTTTTTCTCCTTTCTCCTTAAGACACTCACCTTCCCCCCCCCCACTTTTTTTTCTTTCTGGAGGGGGGAAAGCAGGGCAATTGGGGTTAAGTGACTTGCCCAAGGTCATGTGGCTAGTAAATGTTAAGTGTCTTGAGGCCAGATTTGAACTCAGGTCCTCCTGACTCCAGGGCCAGTGCTCTATTCACTGTGCAACCTAGCCTCTCCCCCCTCTTACTTTATAGAGAAAATTGAAACCATTTGATATGAACTTGCCTTCTCACCTCTTCATCTCAAAGTTCCCTGATATCCCCTCCTCTTTCCTTTCCAGTATCTGACAAGGAGGTTGTTTCCCTTTCCAGACCAACTCTTGATTCTATCTTCTCCACTATTTGGAAACCTCAAATCTCTCTTCCTCTACCCCTAAAATCTTCAATCTCTCCCTAAAGTATTCTTCATTCTTCTCAGATCTCTGATTCTTTGACCCACCTGTATTCTCCTAGACTATCTCTGGGACTCTGGTTTTCATTGTCTCCACAGTCAGAATTGATGTGATGGTCTGTCACTTCAATGTCTCCTAGCTACTGATCTAGAAAACTTCACCCTCCTAATGTTCTAATATTTTTGGCCTGTGAATTTTCATCCTTGGACAATTTCATCATTTGCCTTTTCAAATTCTGCTCCCAAGCGGCAAAATATACCTGGGTTGATTTCACCTACTACAAATTTATAGTATATGTTACCTTGGCTGACCCCTTACTATAGCTTGACAGTTTTCCTCTCTTCTATCACACTCCCCATAGGATCTGTTCTAAAACTCTGTTCTCAATGTCCTGCAACCAGTCCTGATCCCCTTAAAGCAAATGACCTAGCCCCTTAACTTTGCTAAGAAGACTAAGGGGCCTCAGTTCTCATTTTCCATTCTTCAAAACTTCTTATCAAAAAACTTTCTTGTTATAAAAGAGGAGATATTTCTACCTAAGTCTTTGATCCCACTCTTTTCTAATTCTTCTAGGCCCTAACTTAAACAGTTATCTCCACTTTGGTATGAATTGTCCATCTTTTCCTCCCCACTGACTCCTTCCCACCTGTGTACAACCATATCTAGAAACCCCATCTCAAAAAAGTCTTTCCAAAACACTTCTTTTCCCCTTTGCCTATTTTTCTCCCTAAGAATCTGGAAGAAGCTCTCTACCTATTGACTCCACTACTTCATCACCTCCTCTCTTCTAAACACTTTGCAGATGGGTTTTTGCCATCACAATTTCTCAAAAACCACCAGGGACCTCCTGATTGCCAAATTCCATAGCTTTTTTCCCCCTAATCCTCATCCTTCTTGACCTCTCTTTAAGATATGCCACTGTTGGGGCAGGTAGGTGGCGCATTAAAAGCACCAGCCCCGGAGTCGGGAGGACCTGGGATGGGTTCTGGCCTCAGATACTTAACACCCACACAAAAATAACTGGCTGTGTAACCTTGAGCAAGTTACTTAACCCCGATTGCTTTAAACAAAAGAAAAAAGAATATGGTCCCAAGTTAGGTGGCAAAGTATATGAAATTTATGTTATTCATACCACTTAGATGATTTTTTTAAATGAGGAAAATAAACATATTTTGAAAGTACAGTTCAGTTCTTTAATTTTACCAGATTTGGAATTGAATGGTAAAGTGCTTTTCCTTTGTCATCTAGGGGCTAATGTTCTCAGATACTTAACACACACACACACACACACACACACACACACACACAAAACTGGCCGTGTAACCTTGGGGAAGTTACTTAACCCCAATTGCTTAAAAAAAAAAAAAAAGATAATGCCACTGTTGACCACACTTCTATTGGATATTCTTACCTTCTCTGACTTCAGACACACAATACTCTTGGTTCTTCTTCCACTTTTTGTTCTGTGTCTTTCACTGGCTCCTAATCCTCTTCCCAATCCTTTAATGTGAGTGTTCCCCAAGAGACTTTCCTTGGCCCTCTGTTTTTTCCTACATGCTCATCTCTCTAGCAAACTTGCTATTCAGTAGTTTCAGTTATGTTTGGCTCTTCATGACCCTATTTGAGATTTTCTTGGCAAAGATACTAGAATGTTTTGCCATTTCCTTCTCCAGCTCATTTTGCAGCTGAGAAAACTGAGGCAAACAGGTTTAAATAACTTGCCCGGGGTCACACAGTTCACAAGTCTCTGAGATCGGATTCAGGTTTTCTGACTCCAGATATGGCATTCTATCCACTGTGCCACCTAGTTGCTCTTTTAGCAAATCACCACAGTTTTAATTACTACCTTGTAAAAGTAACTTCTAAATCTAAAGCTACAGGCCTCACCTCTCTTCTCAGTGTCACACCTGCATTTTCAATCGCCTGAGGGACCTCTCCACAAATATCCCATTACCACCTCAAACTTAATATGTCCAAGTCCAGGCTTAGGACCTTTCTGCTATACTTCACTAATCCTTTATGTGGGAACATCAATTCTCATGACCCTTAGGCTTAAAACCTTGGAGTTTCTTTTTATTCTTTCTTCTTCATATCTCATATCCAATCTTTTTGCAAGTCCTGTCAATTCTACCTTCATAACATCTCTCTAATATCCATTTCTTCCTCTTTATTTCTATTGCCACTTCCATTGTATAGGCTTTTATTACCACCTCTTTTATACTGCGATAGTCACCTGACAGATATCTTTCAATAAGTCCTCCCTGACTCCTCATCCCACCTCCAGCAGACTTAATATAACACTTTTTTTTTGCTTTTTGGAGGGGGGAAGGCAGGGCAATCAGGGTTAAGTGATTTTCCCAAGGTCACGTGGCTAGTAAGTATTAAGTGTCTGAGGCTGGATTTGAACTCAGGTCTTTCTGACTTCAGGGCCAGTGCTCTATTCCCTATACCACCTAGCCATCCTTATAACACTTTTTTTGCACCTCTCTGATGCACTTGTTAAATGTGTTTATCTTATCTCCTACTAAGCTGTAAGCTCTAAAGAAGGCAGAAGAGATGTCTCATGTAAACTCTCAGTCTCCTGTATCATCTAGCACACATTAGTAAGGGCTTAATGTTTGCTGAATGAATGACCTATTTCAAAGGGATGGTCTCTGTTCAAGTGAACTGTGAGAAACAGTGGGTACTATGTAAAGTAGTTTTATCTAACAGTTTTGAAATAGCATCTGGTCTTTATATAATATGGAAGACCAAGAAAAGTATTGCTATCTGTGCTTTCTGTTTGTATCTGTCTGCTCTGTGTCTGTGTAAAAATCTCTGAGTCTGCCACCTTGTAAGATTCAAAAAGGAGCCAGCCAGAAAAGAAAAAAAAACTGTACCTGGGCTAGAAAGATTGATGGTCTCTTAAAGAAACAAAAAACAAATAAATCTCTCTTTCTACTTCCTTGGACTACGGCCAAGTTCTGGAGGTAGACAGACAGACAGAAAAAGGGGGAAAGGGGAAACTTCTCCCCTAAGGCCTATCTAAGAGAAAAGTGGTCACTTCACTCATCAAAGAGAGGCAGGTTTCTAAAGCTGCACTTTGGAATAGGACTAGCATTTAGCCCTTTCCTGGGTCATAGAAAGAGAACTGTGCAATATCATTGGGAATACAGATCCAGGTAATTGAATTTATCCTGGTTACTATTTGGCACTAAGAAAAATTGGGAAATGCACAGATCTGAAAAAGAGATGCCTCAGAGATGAAACTTTGAGCTCTTTAGTATGGAGAAGAGGGGACTAGATGCCACTGGATTTTTTCCAGGGTCCCACTTACCTTTCAAAGAAGTTTTTAAGGAGTGGACACAGAAGTGAAGTTTCCTTGAGTAAAAGGTAAAAAAAAACCTCACTAAGATTCTCCTTCCTGTAGTCCTACCTCTCATGAGGCCAGCTCTGACCAGACCAGGCCCACAGTGAAAAGTTACAACCTCTAAGATTCTCTTCCTTGTGGTCCTGGCTCTTCTCAGGCTAGGGCTACAGTGCCTTCTTCCTGTATCCTTGCTCTGACTGAGCTGAGGATACAGTGAAAGGTTAGAACCATTAAGATCCTTCACCCTGTCATCCTGGTTCTGACCAAGCTAAGGTTGCAGTGAAAAGTTAGAAGAATAGTAGGGAATTTGAGTCAACCTCCCCCACCTGGTGAAAGGAAGGGGGGGGGGGCACAGTAGTTACATCAGGGCCCCACTGGCAATAGCCCTAGGCCCCTGGGTACCCTGAAGCCCTGAAGCCTACTCTTCCAGGTAAGCAGATGAATCTCTCCTCTCAAAACCCCACGTCCTTGCTCCCACACCACTGGAACCTGGAGTTTCTTCTCTAAGTTTCCCAAAGCCAAGCAACCCTTATCAGGAAGCTCGTGGGTTCCTCAGGGACCCTCCTCCTTATTCACCAAAACCCCCTCCTCAATGCTCCTGAAACCTTAATTCAGCCACTGGACTCTACAACCTCCCAGCACTACCCAGTCCTTGGTCTCTCCCACAAGGAATGGTGCCCTCTTTCTCCTTCCTTCCCAAATTGACCACCCCCACAACCAGGCTCTGAAACTGTGGGGAGAAAAATGAGGTCAGAAGTCAACCAGCCTCTACACTTGGTAAACCCAATCTTCTATCATCTTAAGTTTACTGTTTGTGTTATTATATTTCCACACTGTAGTAAAATTCTTTTATATTGTAAAACTTGAGTGACCACTGTGAGCCAGAAATAGATACAGCAACTTTTAATCTGAATTTTTTGAAACTTAAAAGATAGTAAAAAAATTGTTTAAAACCAGTTGTTGTTTTATTAAGTCAAGCTAATCCTGTCTTAAAGCTAAGACAAGTTGGCTCTTACTTATGAAAATTGTGAAATTGTTAACTAAATTGTTTGGGATTATTGTTATAATGTTAAAACCTAAAGCTGATCACACAGCAGCTCTTAGGCGTAGACAGGGTAGACACTCCTTATTCCCCTCCCTTAGGAAGATGGACAAGTTTGCCTCCAATGTAGGGCTGACCAGAGGCCATATGTGCCAGCTACCATATACTGGGATCCTAAAAATAAAATATGGGAACCCTGAAAGACATCCTGGCAAGAAAAAAAATCAGTATTGAAAATAGGGAACCTGCCACACATAAAGTATATGGTTTTCATCAGTCCAGAGGAAGAATATCATAGGGTGGACAGGCAGATCAGCCCCTTCTTTGGGGTCTCTATGAATTTCTCCTTATTTGTAAACTTGCCAGATCCCCAGAAACCATCTGGTGGGCAAAGTCATCAGCTCCAGGAAAAAAATAAAAGCTTGTTTGGGTTATAGAATTCTTAAACAATGAATTTGGATTACTGAGAAGTGAAACTTCTTAAATATGTAAGTCATGGTAAACTTTTATTGCTTACTGCAACTCCACACAAGTAAAAGCAGTTGTATCAAGACCTAATCTGTGATTGGTGAGACTTGATATTTGAGGTAAAAGACACTAGTTTTATTTTGAGTTTGAATTTAGATATAGTTGTCTGCATTAAGTCAGTATGGGAGAGAAATGCCACAATCTACTCAGAGAGAATCCTGCTACAGGTGAAGGTTTGCTTTTAGGAAAAGCTGAGAGGACAATTTTAGCCTCAATCTAAAATGGGACCCTCCTAGCTCAGTTTCCCCATTGTCTTCCTTTGAAAAGGAGTGCTTTCCACCTGGCTATTCCTGAGTCTGGCTATGAGATGGAATTAAAGTGACTCTTACCTGAATTCAAACAGAGCTAAGGATGTTTTATCCTGTCATATCTGGCATGTCCCTGCTTTTTCCTTTTATGGTAAATTTCTCTAATTAGAGCAAGTGGTGAGTAAATATATGAATACAATGCAGGTATGTGAAATCTTGCTGTTTTCTATCTGAATGTGTAGTCATTCCATATCCCGCACAATAGACTTGACATCTGCCTGCCTGCATAGTAAAGTGAAAGGTTAAATCCCTGGAATAGAACATTTTTTTCTGAATGATATGGGAACAATTGGACAAAGGGAAAAGAAGTTTGTGAAACAAAGGTACAAACACAATGTTAATCATTATCTCATATACTAAGGCTGGGATATATCTGAGCTACCAAAATGTGTGTTAGATCTGAGCTATTCAGCCTAAAATTATATTCCTTTCTACAGCCTAAATAGAATAGAAAAGGGGTACTTGGCCTAGTCAACTGCCTGTTACTAGATATATCTGTCTTTCTCCTTATATCTTGGGTCCTTCATATTGAACTTGCTGTCAGATTTGTGTTTCTCAGATTACAGGTCAATTCACCTACAGATGGCAGCAAGCAGTGGATACCAGTCCATACTCACCCATCATCCCCTGGATGTGATCTATGCTCAGTTCCAGGCAACCTCCTCCTTGGGACCCACTGAGACAGGGACAGCAATACTGCCCTTTTCAGTGTGAAGAAGCTATGGTAGATGAAACCTTCGTCCCTTTTCCCAAATGAATTTGGGTCGCAGCTCTTTGAGGGGAGAATGATGGAATCCTAATAAAGTTGCCTCCAGCCCCAATATTCTAACTTCATTATAAGCCCGGCCCCACTGAATAGCAGGCCCACTGTACCTACCTGACTCCCCTCCCTCCCCCCAATGTCCTAACTTCTTCATATATGCCTCACTGCTTACTAGAACAACAAATGTATCCCTGAACTTTTAGTTCCCACAGAAAAAGCAGGTGTGTCCATTTAAGTGAACCTAGCTACTGCCTCTACCTGGTCGCTGTTCCCAGACCCATTCCCACAGAAACAGGTGTGTTTTTGTATTCAATCACAATAACATCATCCATCTAGCCCAAGACAGGACCACAATACCTATCTATCTTGACCAGACAGGACAACAGCTAGCCAATTGGAGGGGAGCATGACCAGAATGTTTAAACCACTGAACCATAAATGGGACCCCTCCTCCGTTACCTAATCCCTTAACAAACTCCTCCTGTCTTTTCAATATTAATAATATTCCTCTATTCTATGTAAATTTATCATGTAATTGCATCTTTATTAAATAAAAATCCATCTTGCTCTCTCTAAAGCCACTGGTTCCTCTTGGAACTTAGCCCACTTCATGAGAGTCATCAATCTCAATAAATGCCTATACTTGGATTAGAGGTGGTTTGACTGAATTCTTTGAGAGGGTTCCACCACAACACATCATGAAACAATAGGTTTTGGGTGGACCAAGCCCCCACCTTAACAGTTTTTGGCATCCCTGGGTTTAAACTGCAACACTAGTACTTACTATTAGGTAATCAAGAAAGTGCAAATAATTTTTAACTGCTACATTTTGACATACATGTGTCTTCAGTGAGAAAGAGGGAGAGCTTTCCCTCCCAACCTTCTTCAATTCTATTTGACAAATACTGAATATCTACTATATTTAAGATATTATGGCAAATACTTTTATGGATACCAAGATGCTCAGAAGTAGATTACAATTTAGTTGAGGAGACTGTAAATACACAAAAAAATAGGATGAGACAAGCACCAAATAAGATGAGACAAACACTAGCATATTCAATTTCTTGTAGGCTCTATCTACCTAAGCTCTAGATGGCCTAGTTCTGATAAAGCATTCTATGGTATTCTACAATATTACCGTGCATCTGTTCAATTCTCCCTTCTAAGGTGAATTTATACTTTGGCATTACTGAAGTTGCCTACAAAGGCCATTCATCAGGCAATGATCATTCATTAAGTGTCATGTGATGTAGTAGAATGGGCAATAGACTGAGAGTCCTGAATGTTTGACCCTAACTGACAGACTGGTCATCTTAGGAAAGTCATTTAACCTCTCTGGCTTCAGATTCCCCATCTCTAAATGAAGGAGTTGGACTTAAATTTCTTTAAGGTTCTTCTAATTCTGATAAGTCTATTGACAAGGATAGGGACCATACTCCAGGTATCAAACAACTAGAAACTGACTCCTGCTAAGCTACATATTGACTTAGAAAACCACAAATTAACATTATCTATGTTGTACTACATTATTTGCTTTGCTAAATATTTCCCATTTACATTTTGTAGGCAGCACGGGCCCCTAGTTGGACACCTCTGGTATAGGGAATTCTCAGGTGAGGAAACTCCCTATCCCAATGCAGGTAGGTACCTTTACAGTCTTAAAAGAGTTGCCTAGAGCATGGGAGGTTAAGCATCTTGCCCAGGGTCACACAGTCAGTAGGTGCCAGAGATGGGACTTGTACCCACATATTCCTGGCTTCAATGCCAGTTTTTTATCCATTAGGCCACTCACTTAACAATTCTATGAATCTATTAATATTTTATGTATTATCCTCCATTAAAGATACCCAAGAAATGGAAAAATTTTGCCTATGACATACCACTCACATTTGGGAAATTCAATTGCATTGAAATTCAATTGAAGAAACACGAGGTATTTCTATTTGTTCAACAAATGCAAAGTAATATAGCCTCCAATGGATACTAAAAACTACAGGAGTGTGGAGTAACTGGAGGATTTCAGGTGTAGCAGTGAGCAGGGTGGGGGTGAGGCTAATGAAGGTTTCAATAACTCCCAGGACAGAAGGCTTTAAGGATCACTCCCCCCCTTCAGACTCTGTAGCTCCCATTTATAGGCCGTGGTATAGCTCTTGATTAGTCTGTTTGATGGTCAACAGGAACATACATTTCCCTCCCATATTCTATTTCTGTGAAAGAATTACTCTTTCCTTGTTAGCAAGTCATATAAGTGAAAGCTCTGAAAACTACACTTCATATTTATAACTCCATTTCTATAGAGAAACTCCTTCTATGTCCCAAATCAGGAGGTCAGGAACTACTCTCATCCAAACGCAACCCTAGATGCTAGTAACACAGACTTTTTGTTCCTTCTCTCTGAATCAGGCTATAGATGCTTTACAGCATCCAGAAAGAAAGTAAGAAGAAGAGTTCTGGTGGGCTTAACAAGGAGGTCAATCCTGTTCTGGGACAGCCATTCTTATGTAAGGGGCCCTGTGAATCAAGAGCTACTTGTACTTATCCCATAAAATCCCCCAAATTTATATTGCTTGTTCAAGAGGTGAGAAAGGAGAAATCATATATTGTGAAATTTGTATTGATCATCCAGGCCAAGAAAAAAAAAATTTTAAAATCTCTTTGGGCAACTAAGTGACACAGTGAATAGAGCACCGGCCCTGGAGTCAGGAGGAGCTGAGTTCAAATCCGGCCTTAGACACTTAACACTTACTAGCCATGTGACCTTGGGGAAGACACTTAACCCCAATTACCCTGCCTTCTCTCTCCAAAAAGACAAAAAAAAATCTCTTCTATATTATTTGACTATTTAAAAAGCAGCATAAACTGAAACTAGAAACATAATTGGGACACTTCAAAGTGTGGCCTTTAATGAAGTTTTCTATTAGGAATGAGACAATGTAGGTTTAAAAAAATATTATTTAGAAAGTAGAATTTTCCCTGATTATAACATTGTATTATAGGTTACTTTTGAATCTTAAAAAGTGATGACACTGATAATTTGCTTTTATACTGCCACTGAATAGACTGGATAATAAATTATAAGGAGATGCTCCAAATGATAAATTATATAATCCCCCTGTCAGTCCCTGAATGTTTTTCTTTTTTTTTTTTTTTTAAAGCAATTGGGGTTAAGTAACTTGCTCAAGGTTACACAGCCAGTTATTTCTGGGTGTGGTGCTAAGTATCCGAGCCCAGATTTGATCCCCAGGTCATCCTGACACTGGAGCTGGTGCTCTTTCTTGCTGAGCCACCTGGCCGCCCCCCTGAATGTTTTTCTTAAAAAAAGCTCACTCTAAAGCAATGTACATCCTCCCACACCAGATATATTAAGTACATACTTTGATCTTCCTGTGGAGTTTGCACGGTGTTTAACATGGCCTACATGGTCTAGGGCACCTCCATTTATATTGACAGATGGTTTGTATCCAGTTAGATCTTTCCTGGAGTTATGATCTTGGTTTGCTAAATTGGCAATTTCCAAGCGTTCCTAGAAAAGAAACATCAAATCAGTCTTTGATAGAAATTATATCTGGAGTGTTTAATCTCAAAAACAGAAAAATATTAGATCTTTAGTCCCAGGACAGGAAAAGACAAAGCACTTGATTTAGAAATTCAGAGATGATTATCAAAACATACTTAGAAATAAATTTCTATTTTTCAGTTAAGATTACATGTTAGCTCTCTCCATCACAGTATCTGTCAATTCTCCTCCAGTTTAGGTCACTTAAACCTAAATTACAGGCTTAGTAACAATCTCATTCTCATTCCAACCTCATCATTCAACTAAAACTACTTTTCTTTGAAATTACCAATGACCTCTTAATTGCCAAATCCAATGATCTTTCCACAGTCTTCATCCTTCCCCACGAATCTGCTACATGACACTGCTGACTAACCTCTTCTGTATATTTTCTCCTCTCTGGGTTTTCATAACATTATTCTCTCTAATGGTTCACTTCCTACATTTCTGACAGCTCCTTCTCAGTTTCCTTGGCCGGATCATCATTCTTGTCACATCGTAACTATGGCTGTTTCTCTCTGTTCTTCAAACACTGTATCTCTTTTCTCTGTACCTTTGCAATGGCAGGCCCAAATGTCAGGAATGCCCTTCCTTCTTCTGCAGAATCCCTTTCTTGTTAAAGCACTACCTTCTTCATGAAACTTTTCCGGATCCCTCTCACTGCTAATGCCTTCCCTGCCAAAATACTTTCTATGTAATTACTTTGTATATATTTGGATTCAATTTATATTATATATGTGTGTATATGTATATGTATACATATATATATATATATGCATATAGATGTATGTATTTGTTATCTCCCCCCAGTAGAACTAGGTCTTGGCTTCACATCTATTGTTCCTTCCCACTACCCCATATTGCACTTTTGGAGAACCAAAAAGATGCTTTTTGGTATGTGGATCAATCAAAGGCACTAGGGATGTTTAGCCTGGAGAAGGGGCATGATAGCTATTTTCAAGAATATGAAAGAATGGGAAAAAGGAATGAGACATATTCTGCTTTATTCCAGAGTGAAGAGCTATGAATAATGAGGGGGTGGAAGGGAATTACAGAGATGCAGATTTGGGTTTGATATAAAGAAAAACTTCCTGCCAGTTAGAACTAATCAAAAGTGGTATGGTCTGCCTAGAAAGAAGCAGTGGGCTCTCTCTCGCTATAAGTTTTCAAGTAAAAGCTAGATGATTTTTTGTGAGAGATCCTGTACATGTGATTCTTGATAAGGCATAGGGTAGTGGGGTAGGGAGCCTCTGAGGTCCCTTTCAATTCTGACATAGGATAGAGATTTAAAGTTGGAAGGGGCCATGCTTGATTTCCTTTTTAAAATTACACATACTATCATTATGATATCACCTGTGATAAACAAAAATAAAAGGAAAACTCTTCATTAATGGCAAATCTCAATTTAAATCTACTAAATCATCTGTCCCAGTAATTATTTATAGAAAAGGTAATTTTTAGTACCTGCTTTGCCATTTCTTTCCTTTTTTTCTCTTCTCTTTTCTCTTCTTTCCTTCTTTGAATCTCATGAAGGATTTCAAGTTGCTGAAATAAATCGTACTGCGTTCAAGTCTCAGAAATAGATAAATGAAATTTAAGAAACATGAAAAATTTTTTTTTGAAAAGTTCAATAATTCAATTCATTTCCTAAGAAGACTGAAACCTGATGTGTTGTTAGTCTTCAGTGTATATAGATATATTTTCTTGGTCTTTATATCCCCGCTTATGTAGAGCTACTAAATTCATCACAGAGCATGAACAATAACCACTTCAATAAACTGCTCAAAAATTTAGGAGCTGCAACAGATCAATTCACCACAATAGGACTTTACCAGCCAGCATTAATCACCTCCCAAATGGTATGAAGTCTAACAAATGTACAGTTACCTACAAAGGAACAGAAGCCTTTCCTAATGATGGGCAATATGCACAATTAAGTAGGTGAAAGGAAGTTACTATATACTGAATGGTACTCAACAAATAGACATTGTTAAGATAAAGGATAAATAAGACAAAATACAAAAAAAGTTGATTCAAAAATTTATAAAATAAATAATTCAGTAAGTCCTAGTTTAAAAAAAATAGGGGTAGAGGCGGCCAGGTGGCTCAGCGAGTAAGGGCACCGGCTCCAGTGTCGGGATGACCTGGATCAAATCCGGGCTCAGATACTCAGCACCACACCCAGAAATAACTGGCCGTGTAACCTTGAGCAAGTTACTTAACCCCTATTGCTTTAAAAAAAAAAAAATAGGGGCTATAATGAGGGGAAAAATAAGTTTTTCAAAGTGATAGTTAAATATTATTATTATCACTATTCTGAGTATTAACTATCTTAGCCCATCTCCTTTTCTAATGAGCCATTTCCTATAGGATATCTTTTATGCCTTTTTTTAAAAAATAGAAGTCATCATTTATAAAAACTATGACCTACTTATAACCACCAACCATCTCTCTATTGCTTTTTAAGTCACCTGTAGCTTTGACTCTTTGGAGACTGTAATGTTCTACTACTTTCAGTAGTATGGCAAAACCAAAAGAATAAAGGTGCTAAAAGAATGGGTTTTTGTGTCAGGGAGCAGCCTGAGATCATTACAAGCCCAGCACAACTTTTTAAAAAAAATCCAACAGCTATCTTCAATATATTCAATTCTTGGCCCATCTCTTTATCCATTTACAATGTCTGTTCAAGGTGGATGGACTGGTGGTACTCAAGTGACTGCTCACAGGTCAAAGGCATTCTTTCTCTGTTTGTCTTTCTCTTTATGGGTTATTAAGCTAAACTTGTTTTGGTAGTCATGCATTTGAGGTATTCATATGCAACAAGTAACATTTCATGGAATCCTTGGTCATCTTGAGTCCTTACGATAAATATAAAAAGATAAATGCAGCTCATGAGCCAATGTTTGTTGCAGAAGATGAGGCGACAGAGGAATTCTATGACAATTTGACAATCTCCTCTAAACCAAGTTAACATATAATATTCCGTGAATTCAACACGAAGGTAAACATAAGAGAGGATAGTGAAGAACACGTTTGAAAATATGGTTCAAGATTAAGAACAAAGAGGCCCAAAGATTGTGTACTACACAGAAGACTCTAAGGTATATATAATGAATATTTTCTTCCAGAAGAGAGCTGAATGAGGAACACTAAATAACACCACAAAAAATAAAACTGAGTATACTTATCAATCAATCAACAAGCATTTAATAAACATCTACTACATGCCAGGTGCTGTGCTAGGCACTGGAAATCCAAGGACAACAGTAGAACTTTTCAAGGAGCTTATGTTCTATGAAAATAGTAGCTAACATTTATATGTCACTTTAAGGTCTGCAAAGTGCTCTATGCATATTATTTCATTTGATCCTCCCATTCTATCAATAGAGACAACATGCACAAATATAAGTATAAAAAATAAGTACAAGACAAGGCAATTTGGGGAGAAGGGCACCAGCAGCTGGAAGGAGAAACCAAGTGTCCTGTGGAAGGTGTCTGAGTTTAGCTTTAAAGGAAACGAGGGATTCTAAGCAGTATTAGCAAGGAAGGAGTACATTTTAGGCATGAGGAACAGCTTGTGCAAAGACAGAAATGGCTGAAAGAATGTCAGGTGTGAGGAACAGTAAGAAGGCAGTCTTGTTATGCCAAACCACAGAAAGTAGACTAATGAATAATCAGTCTGAACAGGTAAGCTGGACTCAGGTTGTGAAATGCCAAACATATTTTATATTTGATCCTATAAGCAACAGGGAACCATCTAAGTTTACTGCTCTGGGCAGGGACATGGTCAAATAAGTACTTTAGGAACATGACTTGGGTACCTGTGTGGAGAATAGTTTATGAAGGATAAGCAACTTAAGGTGGAAAGACCACTTGGGAAATTACTGCTATTAATGTAGAATTAACAGATTTGGCAAGCGACTGAATATGTGCAGTGAGTGAGGAATCCAAGATAACTCTGAAATTATAAACCTAGGTCATCAGAAGGTGGAACCTTCAACAGAAACAGGGAAGTTCAGAAAATGGCTGGATTTGGGTAGGGAAGGGGGATGTTAAAGATAATAAGTTCTGTTTTGAACATGCTGGACATATTTTGGAGTTGAGATGTTTGCAGGAGATCCAGTACAAAAGGTCCAACAGACAGTTAGTGACAAAGGACTAACGTTCAGCTGAGAAATCAGGACTGGATATAGCTTAATAGGTACCAAATTAAAAAAGAAATTTTTTTCTTGATCTCTAGAGCAAGAGTGTGAGGTATTACGTGTAAAATAAACTACCTCCCCCCACCAAATAATAAGACAGAAGGCACAAAAATGAAAACTCTTCTGGTGATGGGTGTCTATGAATCTGGAATTCATCTATATAGAGAAAACTGAATATATGAATTAATGAGGTTACAAAGAGAACACCTAGAAAGAAGAGGATCCAAGACAGAGCCTCTGGAGGTATTCTCACAGGCTCTAGATGATGGTCTAGCAAAGGAGACTGAAAAGATTTAGTCAGCTAGGAGAACTGACAGAGAGAGAGAGAGACAGAGAGAGAGAGAGAGACAGAGAGAGAGAGAGAGAGACAGAGAGAGAGAGACAGAGAGAGA
>NW_027186492.1:2233060-2239433 GCF_028583685.1 Petaurus breviceps papuanus | reverse complement strand
GCAATTTCAGTTGAGTGTTGAGGAAAGAAGCCAAAATGAAAGGGATTGATAAGCAAGAGGAGAAGAAATGGAGGTGATGAACACAGATAACTTTTTCTCAAAGTTTAACTGTAAAAGAGGTAAGATAAGGATGATACATAACTTGAGGGTCAAGGGAGGTCTGGAAATGTTTTTAGGTAGCAGGGGGCAGGTCAAAAGGGAGAGAATGAAGATTAGGAAGACAGAAGAGAGAGTTGTGGGGACAATTTATCAGAGAAGAAGGGAAGGGATAGGATGAAGGGTACATATAGGGGGTTGGTCTGGGCAACAAGGGCCATGTCTTCAATAAACATTGGAGTAAAGAAGAAAAGAATGGGGAATGATGCCAAGGTGCTTTAAGATGTAGATTAGGGGAGGAGTTCTCAGTGAATGGTCTCTATTTTCTCGATAAAATATGAGGCGAAGCCTTAACAGACAGAAAATAACCCATTACAAATATGGAAGTTCGTTCTTCCTTCCTTCCTTTTGCTTTTTGGAGGGGGGAGGGCAGGGCAATTGGGGTTAAGTGATTTGCCCAAGGTCACACAGCTGTAAGTGTTAAGTGTGAGTGCAGACTTGAACTCTGGTCCTTCTGACTCCAGGGCTGGTGTTCTATTCACTGCACCACCTAGCCACCCCATATGGAAATAATTTCTGAATCAGCCATCTTTGTGTAGTTAGACCATAGCTAGTTTGAACAAACATCCAAATCAACACTAAAATAGAAGAGAGAATGAAAAAACAATAATGTAACAACTAAAATCATTTTCACCTGATCAAGTCAGTAAGATACTGATATAAAAAAATGGATAAAGGAAAAGACACTGTGGATTATCACTACATTCTACAGAGGTTTCATTGACAGAAAATAATAATTACAATTAGGTCAAAGGAAGTCCTTAGGACTTCAAAGAAGATGTACTCACTCAGCAAACACTTCAACTTCCTGTTAAATAGAGAGAAATAGCAGCTAATGGTCATACCAGTTTGCAATAAAAACTCAGTTAGAAAACATTAAGGAAGGGGGTGGCTAGATGGCACCGTGAATAGAGCACTGGCCCTGGAGTCAGGAGGACCTGAGTTCAAATCTGACCTCAGAAACTTAACACAAAAACTAGCTGTGTGACCTTGGGCAAGTCATTTAATCCCAACGGCCTTCCAAAAAGAAAAAAAAAAAAAAAAAAAGAAAACATTAAAGAAGATGGTAGTAGACTGGGCAATCTTAGATCATAAACTATCAAGAACAGTAGAGAGAAAAATGACTCTGCAGAAGTTTGGTCTGAGACCCAATTAGGCTAGGCCATCCTAAGTACAAATGAAACTAAAACAAAACAAAACACAACAAATGGGTGAAAAATGAAATAAATCTGTTCATGTTTTTATGAAGACCTATTTTCATCATTTATCACAGTATAATTATAATCATATACATTTGGCCTCTCACCTCAGTTCATGATATGCTAAGTGATAAAGGAGAAATAAGATTTAGAAAGATTCTGAGAAACACAGTTAGGTTAGACCAAGATAGTTGTGCTGGAGGAAATAGAATTCTGAAGACATCAAGGGATCAATTTTCAATGGAATTAAAAGTAGGAAGACATCAAATAGTATGAAAAAATCATACTGTACATTACTACCAAAAAAAAAAAAAAAGGCAGTGAAGAGGATATCCTTAATTACTAACTCATATGCTTATTTTCTCATTTCTATAAAATCTTTGAGAATGATTTCATAGAGATCATGACAAGTATGAGAAAAAAATCAGCATGTTGTCACAAATTATTTTATACAGCAGACTATTTCTGCAGCCTACTAAGTGAAAAGTATAGAAAAATTTTAAAAATCCCAGTTTATTATTACTTTAAACAAACAAAACAAATTTGACTTGGTAGGGCAAAATGTAGCCTTACAGGTTCTCCTCCATCAAGTTGCCTCTCATTTAGGCATATGTTAAGATCATATAGCCAGAGATATAATTTTGCTCAGAGATCCCCTAATATCAAGTGATACACGATACAGGGAAATGTGTCTTTGCCAAAGGTATTTGCCCCTGTCATGAAGGATGAGCTCCACTGAGTTGAAATGGAATAAGCATTCCCTATAAACAGACAACAAGAGTTTCCAGATGCTCCTGTTTCAGAAGGTATTGTGCTGACTGTATAAGCCTCAGAACTTCTCTCTCTATATATATCCTTGAGAAAAGCTCAAGGTCCTTAAAAAGTCAGTCAATCTCAGAGCCAAATGAAAGACTTATCCCACAAAGGACTAGCATGCTTTTAAAAACAAGACCTGACTTTCAGAAGTGTCCTTAATACACCACATTCGTTTGTACAATTGTTTTAAAATGAATTGATAAATAATGGTTTTTCTAGGGGATGGGGGAAGGAGTGGGAAAGAAGTAAGTGATTCACACATTTATTCTACTGGCTGTTTCAGAGAATTGGTGGGTCAGGTCATTCACCAAATAAGCAGTTACTTCTGTGGGCCCTCTTCTCCTGGGTTGGCTCAACCTTACTGTAGGCAATCTGTGGCCAGCGAGCATGAGAATGGCAAGTTTCTTTAACAGGCATGATGAGGACGGTCACCAGTAGATTCCCATGAAATCAGCCATTTTCAGAAAGACTACCGCAAGTGCAAGTGGGCTGCTGTAGCTGGGTCAGAGGGTACTGGGTGGGGCGGGAGGAGAATGGCTGCTCAAGGCTGAGGGAAGGAACTTGCTAAGCTCATTTTTTC
Source organism: Petaurus breviceps papuanus (assembly GCF_028583685.1). NCBI lineage: Eukaryota > Metazoa > Chordata > Mammalia > Diprotodontia > Petauridae > Petaurus > Petaurus breviceps. The sequence goes on along the minus strand of NW_027186492.1, from coordinate 2,236,682 downwards.
CATTAACGCGTCTGACCCGGACCCTGAGAAGTAGAATGACAAAGTCTGCAGGAGCAGACGATCCTGAGAAGCGCACAACCCGCCACACTCCCTGCTCCCAGCTCTCCTACCACTTGCTCCTCTTTTTGCTTTGCTTCCAACAGCCGCTGTTGCTCCTCTTGGGCCTGTCTTTCTTGCAGCTTTTGATGATTCTTTAGCATTTCTTCATGAAAAGACTTAGAGGGCGGCTTGTTATGTTCGCTGAGGAATGACTGCACGTGATCTGCCAGTTCAAATATCATCACCTACAAATGTGAACCAAAATGAAACTCAGTGGGCATAGAATTTAAAGCAGTGGCCCAAATAGCATAATACATAACAGTAAACAACAATAACAATAAAAAGATAGATGTGCTGGATAACATTCTGTAATGGGAATGCAAATTTGGAAGATCTTCCCTGCCCCTAGGCTAAAGTGCACCTGGAGCCTGGGTAGGGAGGCTTGTTTTTCAGTAGATACTTCTTGATTGGCCAGTGAGTCAATAAGGTTGTTACACTCTCTGAGCCAGGAGAAGGCTACATAAGCCCTGAAGTGTAGCTTTGTTTTGGGGCTCACTTTGAGAAGTGTTCTGTGATTTGATCTGGACTCTGGGAAGCCCTTGTTCAGGGCCCCCCGCTTTGAAACCCAGATGTTGTTTGATATGGATGTAATGGTTGGACAGTTTGGAAATCTGTCTACTTGATCTGTTTCTGTCTTGATAATTCTGCCTGTATATTCTGAAGTTCGGGGTGCTGACCTCTTTCCCCTGAACTAGGTAAACGATACATATTTGACTGATTAAAGTAAGCTTGTTAACACATTTTGAGTTGCTTTCCTTTAACAAAGCAGATCTAAGAACCTGTGTTGGCAGACACCCTGGGGATGCTGGGGTGCTTGCCGCTACACATTCTGATAGGATGCTTTCTGAACTATGGTTCTAACATATTAAGCAAGGAACAAATCATGTCAGCAAACCAACATTTTAGAAACTATTGTTACTAAGACAAATTACTTCTGTCATACAATAAATTGTGTCAATAGTACTTTCCAGGCACACTTAATTTATTGACCTTTTTCTGTACAATAAAATTAAAGCAAAGACTTTTTTAAAAAAAGGTTTCATGAAATTAGAACATTTTGTTTTGAAATACCAGTTAGTACCCCATCACCTTCTGAAGTAAAAGAAAAAAAGGCAAACTGTCTAATACAGTCATACTAGTAACTTCCTAATATTTTAGTCTATTAGTTGAAAGGAAGTGTGGTTTAACGTTAGTAATTTGGAACTGACACTGTCCACTGCACTTTATTTGAATTTTATCTCTTTTTAGATTATTGTTGTTAATGTGCACACTACACTGGTCTTAGGAGTTTTTTTTTTTTCATAACCTGAAGATGTCTACATCCTCCAGTGCAGTGATGCCTCCTTTGCTGAAAATAAACATTATTAGCATCAGAATAATCAGAACAGTCATCTGCTTTACTAGTGTAATAAGAATGTAAATTTTGAAGATCTTCCCTGCCCCTAGGCTAATGTGCACCTGAAGCCTGGGGTGGGAGGCTTGTTTTTCAGTAGATACTTCTTGATTGGCCAGTGAGTCAATAAGGTTGTTACATTCTCTGAGCCAGGAGAAGGCTATATGAGCCCTGATGTGAAGCTTTGTTTTGGGACTCACTTTGAGAAGTATTCTGTGATTTGATCTGAATTCTGGGAAGCCGTTGTTGAGAGTCCCCCGGCTTTGAAAAACCCAGAATGTGGAAACCCAGATGTTGACTGGGTATGGATGTAATGGTTGGACAGTTTGGAAATTTGTCTACTTGATGTTTCTGTCTTGATAATTATGCCTGTATACTTTGAGGTTCAGGGTGCTGACCTTTTCTCCTGAACAAGGTAAACGATATATGTCTGACTGATTAAAGTAAGCTTGTTAACCCATTTTGCGTTGCTTTCCTTTAACAAAGCAGATCCAAGAACCTGTGTGAGCAGGCACCCTGGGGACACTGGGGTGCTTGCTGCAACAACTAGATGGCCTAAGACACTGAAAATATTCTGTAGGTGTAGGCTGGCACAAAAAGACCTCACTTTCTGTCTACTGGGAACAAGGCCAATAGGAAAGCAGATCAGATATTTCGAAAGGATTTAATTTTATTGCTGATGGGGTCTTCACAGACTTAAAGAAAAAGGATCCTTGTTCCCTCAAATGACTAGTAAGCCAATCTGTTGCACACCACATGCCTACAGATCTTATCTGAGCTGGTGAGTTAGTAGAATTGTAAAACATTTGGAGAGCTCTTGTGGAAGAGAAAAAGAATGGTGAGTATATACCTCTTCATAGAGATATGGGAATCTATTTCTGGGTTTCTTTCCCCTTATTTCTGCTGAAACAAAACACTTTAAACACTTTCTATATTTTGAAGATTTCTAAAGGAAAATACCAGGCTGGGTTGTGAGTCAGTAAATTCTGTCATATACAAAATTGCAGAAATCAGGAGAGCTTGTACTGGGCACCTACTTTCTCACAGAAAATGAGAAACAAAGAAATCAATTATGTTGGGTTATCCACAAGAGATACTGTTTCTTTTTAAAAGTCTTTTTAAAAACAAAGCTGGGGCAGGTAGGTGGTGCAGTGAATAGAGCACCAACCCTGGAAATCAGGAGAACCAGAGTTCAAATACAGTGTCAGACACTTGATCACACTTACTAGCTGTGTGACCTTGGGCAAGTCACTTAACCCCAACTGCCTTGCCTTCCCCTACTCCAAAAAAGAAAAAAGAGAAAAATACACCTGGCAGCAGTAAATGTTGGAAAGTGTTAAGACCTAAGAAATGCTGAAGAAGCAAACAGAAGACTTTCCAGCCAGTCAAAAAGAGATGATTTCTTAGAGTGAAGGTATTTAGCACCTGAGAAACAAGTTGCTGAGGTTTGTTAGTTCAACATGAGAGTAAAGAGAAGAAAAAGTCTCTGTTTAAATACATCTTTAAAGAGGTTTTAAAAGAGGGAAAGGACAAGGTTAACAGTTGATTTTAATTGTGAAAGTTAAATGTAATTTCTTAATTGTTAATTTGTAAAAATTAATTTGTGAAAGAGCATCTCATATTCAATATTTTGGTATTCACATACTAATTATATAACCTTTCATTATTTAATAAAGAGACTTCATCGTGGCTACTCTTGTTTTAAGCAGCTGCAATTTAGTGATTGAATCTGACTCTCAGTCACAGAAACACAGGACCATAAAACTTTACCCCTGCTCCACATAGTAGCAGTGTTAAGTATATTCCAGGAAAAATGAGGATTCAACCACTGCGAAAGTGAATAGCTTTGTGACACCAGTCCAATTCAGTCAGTTTTGGTGTACCCTGAAAAGTTATTCATCTTGATTTATTCCAGTCCACAGAGGAGGCAATGTGGCACAAGAAATGGGTTAAAGACCTGCCTCTAACACTTATTTAATGTGTAACTATGGGCAAGTCACTGAGTCTCAGTGCCCCCAGGCAACTCTCCAATAAAACAATCAGTCTAACTTTCCCAATTTGTGCCCCCAAATCCAAACACACACACACACACACACACACACACACACACACACACACACACACACACAC